>NC_092101.1:45239573-45514573 GCF_045679555.1 Salvelinus alpinus | reverse complement strand
AGTTATTTGAGTAACACAACATCCTGTTAGTTAGTTTAGTAACACACCATCCTGTTAGTTAGTTTAGTAACACACCATCCTGTTAGTTAGTTTAGTAACACAACATCCTGTTAGTTAGTTTATCTGGAGATCTATAGTATCCAGATCCAATCAGAAGGAAAATCCAGACGGAAAGAAGAAGAAGAAATGGAGTGTTTAGAAGGTTAAATGTTGCACTTTGTACCCGGTACTGACAGGGTGGTGAGGTAATATGGTGATGCATGTGTCTAGGAGGGGTATGTCTTTTACCCCAAAGAGCAAAGAGAGAACTAGTGAAGAGGTAGAGAGAACTAGTGAAGAGGTAGAGAGAACTAGTGAAGCGGTAGAGAGAACTAGTGAAGCGGTAGAGAGAACTAGTGAAGAGGTAGAGAGAACTAGTGAAGGGGTAGAGAGAACTAGTGAAGAGGTAGAGAGAACTAGTGAAGAGGTAGAGAGAACTAGTGAAGAGGTAGAGAGAACTAGTGAAGAGGTAGAGAGAACTAGTGAAGAGGTAGAGAGATGTTGCAAGTTAACACTGAGGTTATACATGTATGTACTTGGTTGAATGTAATAATGATGTTATCATTTCAAATATAAAAGCTTTATTTCCATTTATTTTTTTATTTTTTTATTTTGTTCATTTAGCAGATTCTCTTATCCAGAGCAACTTTCAGGAGCAATTAGGGTTAAAGTACTTTGCTCAAGGGCACATAGACAGATTTTTCACGTATGTCTGCTCGGGGATTCGAACCAGTAGCTTTTCAGTTACTGGCTCAACGCTCTTAACCGCTACCTGGCGCTCCTTTATCTGGTTAGGGCCGTCCATGACGAGAAACAGAATGCTCCCTGAAGTGCCTGGTGTTGGTTATTAGTTCTAACTAACACTTTGAACCACCAACCCAAAGACCAGTCCTCTATTTTATATTTTAGTTGTAAAAACTCTTCAACTTGGGATAGCTAGCTAGTAGTCACCTATTTTGTTTTGATTTGTTTATTGATGTGTTTTATTTTTTCCAGGTGGTAGTAGGGTGAAGGAGAGATGTCTATGTTTAACAGTGATTGTGTTTACACATCAAATCACCTTAGTGGTGGTGGTGTTGTTGTGATTGTGTTTACACATCAAATCACCTTAGTGGTGGTGGTGTTGTTGTGATTGTGTTTACACATCAAATCACCTTAGTGGTGGTGGTGTTGTTGTGATTGTGTTTACACATCAAATCACCTTAGTGGTGGTGGTGTTGTTGTGATTGTGTTTACACATCAAATCACCTTAGTGGTGGTGGTGTTGTTGTGATTGTGTTTACACATCAAATCACCTTAGTGGTGGTGGTGTTGTTGTGATTGTGTTTACACATCAAATCACCTTAGTGGTGGTGGTGTTGTTGTGATTGTGTTTACACATCAAATCACCTTAGTGGTGGTGGTGTTGTTGTGATTGTGTTTACACATCAAATCACCTTAGTGGTGGTGGTGTTGTTGTGATTGTGTTTACACATCAAATCACCTTAGTGGTGGTGGTGTTGTTGTGATTGTGTTTACACATCAAATCACCTTAGTGGTGGTGGTGTTGTTGTGATTGTGTTTACACATCAAATCACCTTAGTGGTGGTGGTGTTGTTGTGATTGTGTTTACACATCAAATCACCTTAGTGGTGGTGGTGTTGTTGTGATTGTGTTTACACATCAAATCACCTTAGTGGTGGTGGTGTTGTTGTGATTGTGTTTACACATCAAATCACCTTAGTGGTGGTGGTGTTGTTGTGATTGGGGAAATGAACAACAGTGATAGAATGCAGCAGATACAGGATATTACACGACTTGCTGATCATCTCATTTGTTTGACTCACTATTGTCCCACCAACTGATTGGCTGGTATATTCCACTTCTATTGTCCCACCAACTGATTGGCTGGTATATTCCAGTTCTATGTCCCACCAACTGATTGGCTGGTATATTCCAGTTCTATTGTCCCACCAACTGATTGGCTGGTATATTCCAGTTCTATTGTCCCACCAACTGATTGGCTGGTATATTCCAGTTCTATCCCACCAACTGATTGGCTGGTATATTCCAGTTCTATGTCCCACCAACTGATTGGCTGGTATATTCCAGTTCTATTGTCCCACCAACTGTTTGGCTGGTATATTCCAGTTCTATTGTCCCACCAACTGATTGGCTGGTATATTCCAGTTCTATTGTCCCACCAACTGATTGGCTGGTATATTCCAGTTCTATTGTCCCACCAACTGATTGGCTGGTATATTCCAGTTCTATCCCACCAACTGATTGGCTGGTATATTCCAGTTCTATGTCCCACCAACTGATTGGCTGGTATATTCCAGTTCTATTGTCCCACCAACTGTTTGGCTGGTATATTCCAGTTCTATGTCCCACCAACTGATTGGCTGGTATATTCCAGTTCTATGTCCCACCAACTGATTGGCTGGTATATTCCAGTTCTATGTCCCACCAACTGATTGGCTGGTATATTCCAGTTCTATGTCCCACCAACTGATTGGCTGGTATATTCCAGTTCTATGTCCCACCAACTGATTGGCTGGTATATTCCAGTTCTATGTCCCACCAACTGATTGGCTGGTATATTCCATATCAATATTCAATTTGTCTTTTACACACCAAATCCTCTACAGTAGAATATTCTGTACACACCATTCTAACACCTCCAATGCCTTCCATTCTCAGCTCTTCTCCCTGTGTCTGTAACTGATGGAAAACCAGTTGAACAGTAAGGAAGCATTGTTAGTTGAAATACATGCCTTATCAATAATGACCTATCAGAACAACACATGCCTTATCAATAATGACCTATCAGAACAACACATGCCTTATCAATAATGACCTATCAGAACAACACATGCCTTACCAATAATGACCTTCTATCAGAACAACACATGCATTATCAATAATGACCTTCTATCAGAACAACACATGCCTTATCAATAATGACCTATCAGAACAACACATGCCTTATCAATAATGACCTTCTATCAGAACAACACATGCCTTATCAATAATGACCTATCAGAACAACACATGCCTTATCAATAATGACCTTCTATCAGAACAACACATGCCTTATCAATAATGACCTATCAGAACAACACATGCCTTATCAATAATGACCTTCTATCAGAACAACACATGCCTTATCAATAATGACCTTATATCAGAACAACACATGCCTTATCAATAATGACCTTATATCAGAACAACACATGCCTTACCAATAAGGACCTATCAGAACAACACATGCCTTATCAATAATGACCTTCTATCAGAACAACACATGCCTTATCAATAATGACCTTCTATCAGAACAACACATGCCTTACCAATAAGGACCTTCTATCAGAACAACACATGCCTTATCAATAATGACCTTCTATCAGAACAACACATGCCTTATCAATAATGACCTTCTATCAGAACAACACATGCCTTATCAATAATGACCTATCAGAACAACACATGCCTTATCAATAATGACCTTCTATCAGAACAACACATGCCTTATCAATAATGACCTTCTATCAGAACAACACATGCCTTATCAATAATGACCTTCTATCAGAACAACACATGCCTTATCAATAATGACCTATCAGAACAACACATGCCTTATCAATAATGACCTTCTATCAGAACAACACATGCCTCATCAATAATGACCTTCTATCAGAACAACACATGCCTCATCAATAATGACCTGCTATCAGAATGTATTTTACTCCCCATCCCCATCTTATAGTCAGGGTTGACTAGTTTACTTTCTAAATGTAATCCATTTCTCCCAGCCCCTGCTTATGGTAAACATTGCTAAGATGATAACCATTATTTGATCAAATAAATAGACGTTTAAGAGGATTGTCAGTGTTTTCAAGTATTGTTTTCTATTTATTTTTGAAAATAAGAACCATCCTGCATAATTGTCATTGCTTCTTTCTGCGCTTGTTTTGGTGATGCAGGACAGAATTGATTCATATTGTAGAAGATGCAATAATGTATTTACCTTAAAGAAGATAATGTATGTTGTCTTATGGAGGAAAAGCACCAAGGCTATTTTGTGCTTGTTAACGGCACACACACACACACATACATATATAGGTAAGGTAATAGGTATAGGTAGGTAATGTAATTTTTTGTGAGTTTGGACATTTACAAGCGCGTGTGAATTAAAGACATTGTGCAAATGAACAAAGTTTTGATGCATGCTTGACTAGAGGAAGAACAGTACTGGCTCTGAAGCAGCATGTCCGCACGATGTGTCTGTGTGAAGTCTGGAGTCGCTAGGGCAACAAGCCTGCCTGCTCTGCTTGGAGAACATAGGGGAGGAGCAGACGGGCTGAGAACGAAGAGGAGAAAAAACGCAAGGTTATCAAAAGATAGCAGTGGCAGCTGTACAAATAATTAATCCAAAGAGCTATGACTTCTCAAACACGGCAGAAAGCTTACACAATGAGTACGTTAACATGCACAGTAATAAGTCAAAATTAAACTCAGTATGGCAGTAGGCCGAGTATGGCATTAGTCATGTAAACACCTTACTCTGCTTATCTTAATCGGCGTAAGGTCATAATCGAAGTGAGCATACGCTGATTAAAACACCTGGTTTTCTGATCAATCTTTCAAATGATTAGGACACGTACATGGTTTAATCAGCGTTCCAGTGGGGTAGTTGATCTGTGTATGTGCCAGCGCTGGTAGCTCAAGCTGAGTGAAGTGAGTTCTGAAAAACTGAAAGTGTAAATAGTTTTCACCTACGAACTTTACAGAATCAAAATCTTTGCAAAAAATATCATTGGTAAAAAGTTAGTTTTGATTGGTGATTTTCTGCATTTATCAAAGCATGTAAACATCTTGAACAAACGTTTGTAATAACCTGACTATCCACAAACGCATTATTGTGTGCATGTAACCGTGCTCAATATGATGCCTGTTACCGTATCAATTCAGTCACTTAGACTAGCAAGTTAAATGTAGGGGGTGCATTAACGCACGATTCATCATTTTTTACGAAGGAAAATAATATAAAACGCATAAGAAATCTCTTGCTGTGTTTCGTAAACGCAGATCTAAAATGGTTCTTATTGTAATTTCTGCTCGACGTCAGACTCATTCTGTGCTTCAGTTGCACATCTCCACTGGGATGAGAATTCACTCGTGGTCATTCTATCAGCAGACAGCGCTCTGACTGATGTGTTGCTACTTTTCTTCTGCACTTTTTCTCTATGTGTAGCCTACTTTTCTCTGGTAAAATTCAAGATGAACTTTAAGCTTAACATTAGGAAATGTAGCTGGCTACATTCTTTCTATGATAAACAGAAATATGATGGCCATGCATCATTTTAGCTTTTTGATTGTAGACTCATTTACTTGTGGCTGCCAGCCAAGTAGCGTTGCACGTCTGTTATCATCTGATGAAAATGAACCTATTTTCTGCCGAATGTGTTGGATAATGTATTTTCTGTGAAGGAAAGCTTTAGTTGCACATCCCTGATCACTCTATTGAAGCAAAAAAAAAAAACTTGACTTTCAATATCAAAAGCGATCCCTGTCAATACACAGCCGCTTTCTCCCGTTGTGCTATTTACAAACACGACTGGCTCTACCGTTCTGGGGAACTGTGCTAAGCTTCATAATGTCAAATAATGTGACAGGTGAAATGAAGAACGCAATCTGCTTTATCTACTAAAGTTTTGCTCAAGTTAACTGCAAGTAGTTGCTTAAAAAGTAGCTACAAATATTTTTGTTATTGAAAAACTTCCAAGTTAAAAGTTTCAATGGTATTGACAGTGTTGAAAAACCATCCCGTCACTATTTCCAAATACCCCGGTATACAACCCAAGCCCAGCGATGATCTCTGCTCCGTTGTTAGTGTGATGAGGATGATACTGTGTTATTCCTACCGACCCTCTGTAGTGAAGAGTTGGGGAGAAAAGGAAACCAATATGTACACTGCTCAAAAAAATAAAGGGAACACTTAAACAACACAATGTAACTCCAAGTCAATCACACTTCTGTGAAATCAAACTGTCCACTTATTGATTGACACTGATTGACAATAAATGTCACATGCTGTTGTGCAAATGGAATAGACAACAGGTGGAAATTATAGGCAATTAGCAAGACACCCCCAATAAAGGAGTGGTTCTGCAGGTGGTGACCACTTCTCAGTTCCTATGCTTCCTGGCTGATGTTTTGGTCACCTTTGAATGCTGGTGGTGCTTTCACTCTAGTGGTAGCATGAGACGGAGTCTACAACCCACACAAGTGGCTCAGGTAGTGCAGCTCATCCAGGATGGCACATCAATGCGAGCTGTGGCAAGAAGGTTTGCTGTGTCTGTCAGCGTAGTGTCCAGAGCATGGAGGCGCTACCAGGAGACAGGCCAGTACATAAGGAGACGTGGAGGAGGCCGTAGGAGGGCAACAACCCAGCAGCAGGACCGCTACCTCCTCCTTTGTGCAAGGAGGAGCACTGCCAGAGCCCTGCAAAATGACCTCCAGCAGGCCACAAATGTGCATGTGTCTGCTCAAACGGTCAGAAACAGACTCCATGAGGGTGGTATGAGGGCCCGACGTCCACAGGTGGGGGTTGTGCTTACAGCCCAACACCGTGCAGGACGTTTGGCATTTGCCAGAGAACACCAAGATTGGCAAATTCGCCACTGGCCCCCTGTGCTCTTCACAGATGAAAGCAGGTTCACACTGAGCACATGTGACAGACGTGACAGAGTCTGGAGACGCCGTGGAGAACGTTCTGCTGCCTGCAACATCCTCCAGCATGACCGGTTTGGCGGTGAGTCAGTCATGGTGTGGGGTGGCATTTCTTTGGGGGGCCGCACAGCTCTCCATGTGCTCGCCAGAGGTAGCCTGACTGCCATTAGGTACCGAGATGAGATCCTCAGACCCCTTGTGAGACCGTATGCTGGTGCGGTTGGCCCTGGGTTCCTCCTAATGCAAGACAATGCTAGACCTCATGTGGCTGGAGTGTGTCAGCAGTTCCTGCAAGAGGAAGGCATTGATGCTATGGACTGGCCCGCCCGTTTCCCAGACCTGAATCCAATTGAGCACATCTGGGACATCATGTCTCGCTCCATCCACCAACGCCACGTTGCACCACAAACTGTCCAGGAGTTGGCGGATGCTTTAGTCCAGATCTGGGAGGAGATCCCTCAGGAGACCGCCATCTCATCAGGAGCATGCCCAGGCGTTGTAGGGAGGTCATACAGGCACGTGGAGGCCACACACACTACTGAGCCTCATTTTGACTTGTTTTAAGGACATTACATCAAAGTTGGATCAGCCTGTAGTGTGGTTTTCCACTTTAATTTTGAGTGTGACTCCAAATCCACACCTCCATGGGTTGATAAATTTGATTTCCATTGATAATTTTTGTGTGATTTTGTTGTCAGCACATTCAACTATGTAAAGAAAAAAGTATTTAATAAGAATATTTCATTCATTCAGATCTAGGATGTGTTATTTTAGTGTTCCCTTTATTTTTTTGAGCAGTGTATTATGTTTTGAGTTTGAACATTTCATGGCTGACTTTCAAGATGCGCATCGTCAGTGCTTTGTGTGCTAACTGAATGCAATAAAGTTTTTGTTTTTCCTTTCGGGAACATTGTCTGGATGATAACCTGACGTTCCTCCACACTTCCTTCAGAAATAGGATATCTCAGAGAATCTCACACCTTGTTCAGACATCATTCATTCAGTGTATGCCTGTGAATGTACATATCACTCATCAAATCCTGTCACATTCTTTATATGCTCGTCAGTCACTTCAACCATGTGTTCACCTTACATTAGACAGATCTATTTCTGTACAAGGCAGCTAGCTAGTCTGAATTATTTGAGTAAATGATGAGTGTTGTCTGTAAGCATCATTAGCATGTACACTACATAACCAAAAATATGTGGACACCCGCTCGTCGAACATCTCATTCCAAAATCATGGGCATTAATATGGAGTTGGTCCCCCCTTTGCTTCTATAACAGCCTCCACTCTTCTGGGAAGGCTTTCCACTAGATGTTGGAAAATTGATGCGGGGACTTGCTTCCATTCAGCCACAAGAGCATTAGTGAGGTTGGGCACTGATATTTGGCGATGAGGCCTGGCTCGCAGTCGGCGTTCGAATTCATCACGAAGGTGTTCGATTGGGTTGAGGT
Organism: Salvelinus alpinus; assembly: GCF_045679555.1. Classification (NCBI taxonomy): domain Eukaryota; kingdom Metazoa; phylum Chordata; class Actinopteri; order Salmoniformes; family Salmonidae; genus Salvelinus; species Salvelinus alpinus. The sequence continues at coordinate 45,506,362 of NC_092101.1, read as the reverse complement.
CAGGGCTCTGTGCAGGCCAGTCAAGTTCTTCCACACCGATCTCGACAAACCATTTCTGTATGGACCTCGCTTTGTGCACAGGGGCAATGTCATGCTGAAACAGGAAAGGACCTTCCCCAAACTGTTGCAACAATGTTGGAGGGACAGAATCGTCTAGAATGTAATTTTATGCTGTAGCATTAAGATTTCCCTTTACTGGAACTAAGGGGCCTGAACCATGAAAAGCCCCAGACCATTATTCCTCCTCCACCAAACTTTACAGTTGGCACTATGCATTGGGGCAGGTAGCGTTCTCCTGGCATCCGCCAAACCCAGTTTCTTCGCCGTCAGTCTGCCAGATTGTGAAGCGTGATTCATCGCGCCAGAGATCGCATTTCCACTGCTTCAGAGTCCAATGGCGGCAAGCTTTACACCACTCCAGCCGACACTTGGCATTGCGCATGTTGATCTTAGGCTTGTGTGCAGATGCTCGGACATTGAAACCCATTACATGAAGCTCCCAACGAACAGTTATTCTGCTGACATTGCTTCCAGGTAGTGATTTGTGAGTGAGTGTTGCAACCGAGGACAGACGATTTTTACGCGCTTCAGCACTCGGTGGTCGCGTTCTGTGAGATTGTGTGGTCTACCACTTCACGCCGTTGTTGCTTCTAGACGTTTCCACTTCACAATAACAGCACTTACAGTTAACCAGGGCAGCTCCAACAGAGATGAAATGTGACAAAGTGACATGTTGGAAAGGTGGCATCCTATGACAGGGCCACGTTGAAAGTCCCTCAGCTCTTCAGTAAGGCCATTCTACTACCAGTGTTTGTCTATGGAGATTGCATGGCTGTGTGCTTGATTTTATATACCTGTCAGCAACGGGTGTGGCTGAAATAGCCGAATCCGCTAATTTGAAGGGGTGTCCACATACCATTTATTTATATATATATATATGACGCTATTAACGAGATGTTTCTGTGTCTACTACCGTTGCCCTTCGCGACCTCCCCCACCCTCCCTCCCTCAAGTTCTCCCCCGCCTCTGCTATCGAGATCTCCATCTCTCCTGCATCCGTCCCTGTCCTCCCCACCCCCCTCAAGAGCTCCATTTTACCCACTGAGTCCTCCCCTGTCGTCATCCTCCGGCTCTCTCCTGTCCTCCTCCTCCCCCCACCGCCCCTGTCCTTCCCACCCCCCTCAAGAGCTCCATCTTTCCCACTGAGTCCTCCCCTGTCGTCGTCCTTCGGCTCTCTCCTGTCCTCCTCCTCCCCCCACCTCCCCTGTCCTTCCCACCCCCCTCAAGATCTCCATCTTACCCACTGAGTCCTCCCCTGTCCTCCTCCGCACCTGCCCTGTCCTCCTCCTCCCCTGTCCTTCTTCTCCCCCCACATCCCCTGTCTTCCCCCGTGTCATGTCTTTCCCCTGTGGCCAGACAGCAGCAGCAGGGAGGCACGACTCCTCCCCCCCCCCCCCCCCTCTTTCTGTAATGAACTCCCCAGGGACCACAGATCAACCCCATCATGGCAAAATGGCTCCCAGGGAACCACGAACTAACACAGTCAAAACAAACATGAGTAAACAGGTGGAATTGATACTGGGGTTGTTTCTGTGTTTCACAGCTCTAATCAGAGCCATAGTAAAATGGGGAAATTGGGCATTCACCATAAAAACAAACTGTTCTTTTTTGGGGGGTCCTCTGTAGCTCAGTTGGTAGAGCATTGCATTTGCAATGCCAGGATAGTGGGTTTGATTCCCGGGACCACCCATACGTAAAACAGTTGTGTACGTATGACTAAGTCACTTTGGATAGAGTGTCTGCTAAATGGCATATTTAGCATATTTTGTTTATATAGATGAAACATTAGATTGTGTGAATGTTGACTATTGTTCATTGGTAATGTTTAGTTGAATCATAGAGAATGATAGAGGACTCTTCTGTATATCTGTCCCATTATGGTGTCTGTGAGAGCATGGGCAGCGCCATTGAGGCTATCTCCATTTTTGAAGTGGTCAGTGTTCTTCTTCTACTATTTCTATGAGTTGGGGAAACAAACTGAAAGGGTGCATACTGCCACCTAGAGTTAGTTGTTTGAACAGGTATAAATCCTACTGTGTGTTGTCTGGATGATATCCTGACGTCTCTCAGAAAATCTCACATTTTGTTCAGAGATCCTTCATTCAGTGTATATCCCTGTGACTGTCCAAATCAGTCATTGAATCCTTTCACGTTCTTCATATGCTCCTCAGTTAATTTGTACCTTCAACCATGTGTTCACCAAACATCACAAAAGCTGAAGAACATACAGACATCCAGGTTCTTTCCTCAGGTGCTGGAGTTGTAAACAAACTCATGGAAACCAGAAAGGAAAACACTCATCATTGCAGCTTCATGTACAAAATCAACTCATATACCCACCCGCGCCCAGGATTTAAGATCAAATGCCTGATTACCTGCATGTCCACCAAGGTTGTGTACATGTTGAAATGGTTAAACCTGTAGAAGCCTTAAGACACGGATCAGTGAACACCGCAGCAATATACGGACAGGTGAGACAAAAAATCTGGTCGCTGCTCATTTTGTACAAGCTGGACATCCTATTAGTTCTCTGAGATACAGTGGAGTAGAAGACATCCTATTAGTTCTCTGAGATACAGTGGAGTAGAAGACATCCTATTAGTTCTCTGAGATACAGTGGAGTAGAAGACATCCTATTAGTTCTCTGAGATACAGTAGAGTAGAAGACATCCTATTAGTTCTCTGAGATACAGTGGAGTAGAAGACATCCTATTAGTTCTCTGAGATACAGTGGAGTAGAAGACATCCTATTAGTTCTCTGAGATACAGTAGAGTAGAAGACATCCTATTAGTTCTCTGAGATACAGTGGAGTAGAAGACATCCTATTAGTTCTCTGAGATACAGTGGAGTAGAAGACATCCTATTAGTTCTCTGAGATACAGTAGAGTAGAAGACATCCTATTAGTTCTCTGAGATACAGTGGAGTAGAAGACATCCTATTAGTTCTCTGAGATACAGTGGAGTAGAAGACATCCTATTAGTTCTCTGAGATACAGTAGAGTAGAAGACATCCTATTAGTTCTCTGAGATACAGTAGAGTAGAAGACATCCTATTAGTTCTCTGAGATACAGTGGAGTAGAAGACATCCTATTAGTTCTCTGAGATACAGTGGAGTAGAAGACATCCTATTAGTTCTCTGAGATACAGTAGAGTAGAAGACATCCTATTAGTTCTCTGAGATACAGTGGAGTAGAAGACATCCTATTAGTTCTCTGAGATACAGTGGAGTAGAAGACATCCTATTAGTTCTCTGAGACACAGTAGAGTAGAAGACATCCTATTAGTTCTCTGAGATACAGTAGAGTATAAGACATCCTATTAGTTCTCTGAGATACAGTGGAGTAGAAGACATCCTATTAGTTCTCTGAGATACAGTAGAGTAGAAGACATCCTATTAGTTCTCTGAGATACAGTGGAGTAGAAGACATCCTATTAGTTCTCTGAGATACAGTGGAGTAGAAGACATCCTATTAGTTCTCTGAGATACAGTAGAGTAGAAGACATCCTATTAGTTCTCTGAGATACAGTGGAGTAGAAGACATCCTATTAGTTCTCTGAGATACAGTAGAGTAGAAGACATCCTATTAGTTCTCTGAGATACAGTAGAGTATAAGACATCCTATTAGTTCTCTGAGATACAGTAGAGTAGAAGACATCCTATTAGTTCTCTGAGATACAGTGGAGTAGAAGACATCCTATTAGTTCTCTGAGATACAGTGGAGTAGAAGACATCCTATTTGTTCTCTGAGATACAGTGGAGTAGAAATGGTATCACACAGGGGAGGGGACAATGAGAGGAAACTTCTTCAAAGGGAATCTTTCTGGATCCACAGGCTCAACACACTGTCTCCTCTTGGCCTTAACGAGGAGTTTGACTTGAAACCGTTTTTATAGTTTCAAAATGTCCAAATTGTTTTTTTAAATCCTAATTGCATGTATATTACTGTACTTATTAATCACATTCCCTGTGTATGATCATATATTTTGATACATTGAATGTTAATATTGTGAAACTATGTTATAATTTTTTTTTAACCTCCTGTTTCAGGAAGTGCTGTCACTGAGTACTGTCCCTATATATAGGACCTTCCACCCCCACCTGGGATATGGGAGCCTGATGAAGACCTAAGGGTCGAAACGTTGTTAGAAATAAAGATTACCTGGGAGCAGGAGCAGCAGTGTACGACGTTTTCCTTTCTGTTTTTCACCCAACATTAGACATAACTATTTCTGTAGCTATTCTTTGAGTAAAGGATGAGTGTTGTCTGTAAGCATCGTTAGCGTGTATGAGACTATTAACGAGATGTTTCTGTGTCTACTAACGTTGCCCTTCGAGACCTCCCCCACCTACCCCCACGAGTCTTCCCCCACCCACCCACCCTCCCCCCCTCAAGTCCCCCACCCTCCCTCCCACAATTCCCCCACCCTCCCTCCCACAAGTCCCCCACCCTCCCTCCCACAAGTCCCCCACCCTCCCCCCTCAAGTCCCCCACCCTCCCTCCCTCAAGTCCTCCCCTAGCGAGATCTCCATTTCTTCTGCATCCATCCCTGTCCTCCCCACCCCCCTCAAGATCTCCATCTCACCCATTGAGTCCCGTCCTGTCCATTTTGCTATGATGAGGTTGAACTGTGGTCCCTGAGGAGTTCATTACAGAGAGAGAGAGAGGGAGTGTCTTCCTCCTACCTCCCCAATCCTCCTCTGTGTCATGTCTGACCAGACAGCATCAGGAAGACAATACATCTCTCTCTCTCTGTCTCTGTCTGTCTGTCTGTCTGTGTGTGTGTGTGTGTGTGTGTGTGTGTGTGTGTGTGTGTGTGTGTGTGTGTGTGTGTGTGTGTGTGTGTGTGTGTGTGTGTGTGTGTGTGTGTGTGTGTGTGTGTGTGTGTGTGTGTGTGTGTGTGTGTGTGTGTGTAATGAACTCCCCAGGGACCACAGATCAACCTCATCATGGCAAAATGGCTCCCAGGGAACCACGAACTAACACAGTCAAAACAAACATGAGTAAACAGGTGGAATTGATACTGGGGTTGTTTCTGGGCTTCACAGCTCTAATCAGATCCTGATTGTGAAAGTAAAGATACCTTAATAGAAAATATCTCAAGTGAAAGTCACCCAGTAAAATACACTTGAGTAAAATTCTAAAAGTAAAATAGACTTAAGTAACAAAAGTAAAAGTATACATAATTTCAAATTCCTTATATTAATCAACCCAGACGGCACCACTTTCTTGTTTTTTAAATTTAAGGATAGCCAGAGGCACAGTACAACACTCAGGCACAATTTACAAAAGACACATGTGTGTTTAGTGAGTCCACCAGATCAGAGACAGTAGGGATGACCAGGGATGTTCTCTTGATAAGTGTGTGAATTGGACAATTTGTTGTCCTACTAAGCATTAAACATGTAACGAGTACTTTTGGGTGTCAGGGGAAATACAGTTGAAGCCGGAAGTTTACATACACTTAGGTTGGAGTCATTAAAACTTGTTTTTCAGGGGCCTCCCGGGTGCGCAGTGGTCTAGGGCACTGCATCGCAGCGCTAGCTGTGCCACCAGAGACTCTGGGTTCGCGCCCAGGCTCTGTCGCAGCCGGCCGCGACCGGGAGGTCCGTGGGGCGACGCACAATTGGCCTAGCGTCGTCCGGGTTAGGGAGGGTTTGGCCGGTAGGGATATCCTTGTCTCATCGCGCTCCAGCGACTCCTGTTGCGGCTTGGTTGGGTTGTGTTTCGGAGGACGCATGGCTTTCGACCTTCGTCTCTCCCGAGCCCGAAGATGAGACGAGATAGTAATTACTAACAATTGGATACCACGAAATTGGGGAGGAAAGGGGGTAAGAAAATAAATAATAATTATAATAATAAATAAAAAAAAATTGTTTTTCAACCACTCCACAAATTTCTTGTTAACAAACTATAGTTTTGGCAAGTCGGTTAGGACATCTACTTTGTGCATGACACAAGTACTTTTTCCAACAATTGTTTACAGACAGATTATTTCACTTATAATTCACTCTATCACAATTCCAGTGTGATACACTCGACAACTACTGTGATTATTATTATTCGACCATGCTGGTCATTTATGAATATTTGAACATCTTGGCCATGTTCTGTTATAATCTCCACCCGGCACAGCCAGAAGAGGACTGGCCACCCCTCATAACCTGGTTCCTCTCTAGGTTTATTCCTAGGTTTTGGCTTTTCTAGGGAGTTTTTCCTAGCCACCGTGCTTCTACACCTGCATTGCTTGCTGTTTGGGGTTTTAGGCTGGGTTTCTGTACAGCATTTTGAGATATCAGCCGATGTAAGAAGGGCTATATAAATTAATTTGATTTGATTTGAAGATGCTGGAGAAAACAGGTACAAACGCATCTTTATCCTCAGTAAAACGAGTCCTATATCAACATAACCTGAAAGGCCGCTCAGCAAGGAAGAAGCCACTGCTCCAAAACCGCCATAAAAAAGCCAGACTACGGTTTGCAACTGCACATGGGGACAAAGATCGTACCTTTTGGAGAAATGTCATCTGATGAAACAAAAATAGAACTGTTTGGCCATAATGACCATTGTTATGTTTGAAGGAAAAAGGGGGAGGCTTGCAAGCCGAAGAACACTATCCCAACTGTGAAGAACGGGGGTGGAGCATCATGTTGTGGGGGTACTTTGCTGCAGGAGGGACTGGTGCACTTCACAAAATAGGGAGGAAAATTATGTGGATATATTGAAGCAACATCTCAAGACATCAGTCAGGAAGTTAAAGCTTGGTCGCAAATGGTTCTTCCAAATGGACAATGACCCCAAGCATACTTCCAAAGTTGTGGCAAAATGTCTTAAGGACAACAAAGTCAAGGTATTGGAGTGGCCATCACAAAGCCTTGACCCCAATCCTATAGAAAACATGTGGGAAGAACTGAAAAATCGTGTGCGAGCAAGGAGGCCTACAAACCTGACTTAGTTACATCAGCTCTGTCAGGAGGAATGGACCAAAATTCACCCAACTTATTGTGGGAAGCTTGTGGAAGGCTACCCGAAACGTTTGACCCAAGTTAAACAATTTAAAGGCAATGCTACCAAATACTAATTGAGCGTATGTTAACTTCTGACCCACTGGGAATGTGATGAAAGAAATATAAGCTGAAATAAATAATTATACTATTATTCTGACATTTCACATTCTTAAAATAAAGTGGTGATCCTAACTAACCTAAGACAGGGAATTTTTACTGGGATTAAATGTCAGTAATTGTGAAAAACTGAGTTTAAATGTATTTGGCTAAGGTGTATGTAAACTTCCGACTTCAACTGTATATGGAGTAAAAAGTACATTATTTTCTTTAGGAATGTAGTGAAGTATAAGTTACCCCCCAAAAAACGACTTAAGAAGTACTTTAAAGTATTTTTACTTACGTACTTTACACCAGTGGAAATTGGCATTCATAAAAATAGTATTTTTTTGTCCTCTGTAGCTTTGCACTTGCAAGGCTCCTGGGACTAGTCTGCTTTATACATGTCTGATTGCTGAATGAAACAGTTTACTTTTTTAATTCAATTTTCTAATTCAATCAATCAACATGAACGTTCATGGCACACAGTGTTGACCGTAGAATGAAGTATTAAGAATGTGATTCTCACTCACTGATTGTGTCATATCCTAACTAGCATCTCTTTGTTTTCCTCAGACAGAGACTGATTGTGTCATATCCTAACTAGCATCTCTTTGTTTTCCTCAGACAGAGACTGATTGTCATATCCTAACTAGCATCTCTTTCTTTTCCTCAGACAGAGACTGATTGTCATATCCTAACTAGCATCTCTTTGTTTTCCTCAGACAGAGACTGATTGTCATATCCTAACTAGCATCTCTTTCTTTTCCTCAGACAGAGACTGATTGTCATATCCTAACTAGCATCTCTTTGTTTTCCTCAGACAGAGATTGATTGTCATATCCTAACTAGCATCTCTTTGTTTTCCTCAGACAGAGACTGATTGTCATATCCTAACTAGCATCTCTTTGTTTTCCTCAGACAGAGACTGATTGTCATATCCTAACTAGCATCTCTTTGTTTTCCTCAGGCAGAGAGTAAGGGGTAGACCAGATGCAGGAATAGAGAGATAATATTATAGATGAATAGACAGACAGAAAGACAGAGTTTAGGTGTTTTTAAACCTGCCAATTCACTGGACGGCTTCCTCGTGTCCCTCTCTGAATCTACCTCCATCCATCATCCGGAAGCCTCTCAGCCTCTCAGCTCCCATCTCTCTCTCAGCTCCCATCTCTCTATCAGCTCCCATCTCTCTCTCAGCTCCCATCTCTCTCTCAGCTCTCATCTCTCTCTCAGCTCTCATCTCTCTCTCAGCTCTCATCTCTCTCTCAGCTCCCATCTCTCTCTCTCTCTCAGCTCCCATCTCTCTCTCAGCTCCCATCTCTCTATCAGCTCCCATCTCTCTCTCAGCTTCCATCTCTTTCTCAGGTCCCATCTCTCTCTCAGCTCCCATCTCCCATCTCTCTCTCTCAGCTCCCATCTCTCTCTCAGCTCCCATCTCTCTCTCAGCTCCCATCTCTCTCTCAGCTCCCATCTCTCTCTCAGCTCTCATCTCTCTCTCAGCTCCCATCTCTCTCTCTCTCAGCTCCCCTCTCTCATCTCTCTCTCAGCTCCCATCTGTCAATTCAATTCAATTCAAGGGGCTTTATTGGCATGGGAAACATGTGTTAACATTGCCAAAGCAAGTGAGGTAGATAATATACAAAAGTGAAATAAACAATACAAATTAACAGTAAACATTACACATACAGAAGTTTCAAAACAAAAAAGACATTACAAATGTCATATTATATATATACAGTGTTGTAACAATGTACAAATGGTTAAAGCACACAAGTTAAAATAAATAAGCATAAATATGGGTTGTATTTACAATGGTGTTTGTTCTTCACTGGTTGCCCTTTTCTTGTGGCAACAGGTCACAAATCTTGCTGCTGTGATGGCACACTGTGGAATTTCACCCAGTAGATATGGGAGTTTATCAAAATTGGATTTGTTTTCGAATTCTTTGTGGATCTGTGTAATCTGAGGGAAATATGTCTTTCTAATATGGTCATACATTGGGCAGGAGGTTAGGAAGTGCAGCTCAGTTTCCACCTCATTTTGTGGGCAGTGAGCACATAGCCTGTCTTCTCTTGAGAGCCATGTCTGCCTACGGCGGCCTTTCTCAATAGCAAGGCTATGCTCACTGAGTCTGTACATAGTCAAAGCTTTCCTTAAGTTTGGGTCAGTCACAGTGGTCAGGTATTCTGCCACTGTGTACTCTCTGTTTAGGGCCAAATAGCATTGTAGTTTGCTCAGTTTTTTTGTTAATTCTTTCCAATGTGTCAAGTAATTATCTTTTTGTTTTCTCATGATTTGGTTGGGTCTAATTGTGCTGTTGTCCTGGGGCTCTGTGGGGTGTGTTTGTGTTTGCGAACAGAGCCCTAGGACCAGCTTGCTTAGGGGACTCTTCTCCAGGTTCATCTCTCTGTAGGTGATGGCTTTGTTATGGAAGGTTTGGGAATCGCTTCCTTTTAGGTGGTTGTAGAATTTAACGGCTCTTTTCTGGATTTTGATAATTAGTGGGTATCGGCCTAATTCTGCTCTGCATGCATTATTTGGTGTTCTACGTTGTACACGGAGGATATTTTTGCAGAATTCTGCATGCAGAGTCTCAATTTGGTGTTTGTCCCATTTTGTGAAATCTTGGTTGGTGAGCGGACCCCAGACCTCACAACCATAAAGGGCAATGGGCTCTATGACTGATTCAAGTATTTTTTGCCAGATCCTAATTGGTATGTTGAAATTTATGTTCCTTTTGATGGCATAGAATGCCCTTCTTGCCTTGTCTCTCAGATCGTTCACAGCTTTGTGGAAGTTACCTGTGGTGCTGATGTTTAGGCCGAGGTATGTATAGTTTTTTGTGTGCTCTAGGGCAACGGTGTCTAGATGGAATTTGTGGTCCTGGCGACTGGACCTTTTTTGGAACACCATTATTTTGGTCTTACTGAGATTTACTGTCAGGGCCCAGGTCTGACAGAATCTGTACAGAAGATCTAGGTGCTGCTGTAGGCCCTCCTTGGTTGGTGACAGAAGCACCAGATCATCAGCAAACAGTAGACATTTGACTTCGGATTCTAGTAGGGTGAGACCGGGTGCTGCAGACTGTTCTAGTGCCCGCGCCAATTCGTTGATATATATGTTGAAGAGGGTGGGGCTTAAGCTGCATCCCTGTCTCACCCCACGACCCTGTGTGAAGAAATGTGTGTATTTTTTGCCAATTTTAACCGCACACTTGTTGTTTGTGTACATGGATTTTATAATGTCGTATGTTTTACCCCCAACACCACTTTCCATCAATTTGTATAGCAGACCCTCATGCCAAATTGAGTCGAAGGCTTTTTTGAAATCAACAAAGCATGAGAAGACTTTGCCTTTGTTTTGGTTTGTTTGGTTGTCAATTAGGGTGTGTAGGGTGAATACATGGTCTGTTGTACGGTAATTTGGTAAAAAGCCAATTTGACATTTGCTCAGTACATTGTTTTCATTGAGGAAATGTACGAGTCTGCTGTTAATGATAATGCAGAGTATTTTCCCAAGGTTACTGTTGACGCATATTCCACGGTAGTTATTGGGGTCAAATTTGTCTCCACTTTTGTGGATTGGGGTGATCAGTCCTTGGTTCCAAATATTGGGGAAGATGCCAGAGCTAAGGACGATGTTAAAGAGTTTTAATATAGCCAATTGGAATTTGTTGTCTGTATATTTGATCATTTCATTAAGGATACCATCAACACCACAGGCCTTTTTGGGTTGGAGGGTTTTTATTTTGTCCTGTAACTCATTCAAGGTAATTGGACAATCCAGTGGGTTCTGGTAGTCTTTAATAGTTGATTCTAGGATTTGTATTTGATCATGTATATGTTTTTGCTCTTTATTCTTTGTTATAGAGCCAAAAAGATTGGAGAAGTGGTTTACCCATACATCTCCATTTTGGATAGATAATTCTTCGTGTTGTTGTTTGTTTAGTGTTTTCCAATTTTCCCAGAATTGGTTAGAGTCTATGGATTCTTCAATTACATTGAGCTGATTTCTGACGTGCTGTTCCTTCTTTTTCCGTAGTGTATTTCTGTATTGTTTTAGTGATTCACCATAGTGAAGGCGTAGACTCAGGTTTTCCGGGTCTCTATGTTTTTGGTTGGACAGGTTTCTCAATTTATTTCTTAGATTTTTGCATTCTTTATCAAACCATTTGTCATTGTTGTTCATTTTCTTCGGTTTTCTATTTGAGATTTTTAGATTTGATAGGGAAGCTGAGAGGTCAAATATACTGTTAAGATTTTCTACTGCCAAGTTTACACCTTCACTATTGCAGTGGAACGTTTTACCCAGGAAGTTGTCTAAAAGGGATTGAATTTGCTGTTGCCTAATTGTTTTTTGGTAGGTTTCCAAACTGCATTCCTTCCATCTATAGCATTTCTTAATGTTACTCAGTTCCTTTGGCTTTGATGCCTCATGATTGAGTATTGCTCTGTTCAAGTAGACTGTGATTTTGCTGTGGTCTGATAGGGGTGTCAGTGGGCTTACTGTGAACGCTCTGAGAGACTCTGGGTTGAGGTCAGTGATAAAGTAGTCTACAGTGCTACTGCCAAGAGATGAGCTATAGGTGTACCTACCATAGGAGTCCCCTCGAAGCCTACCATTGACTATGTACATACCCAGCGTGCGACAGAGCTGCAGGAGTTGTGACCCGTTTTTGTTGGTTATGTTGTCATAGTTGTGCCTAGGTGGGCATATGGGGGAGGGAATGCTGTCACCTGCAGGCAGGTGTTTGTCCCCCTGTGTGCTGAGGGTGTCAGGTTCTTGTCCAGTTCTGGCATTTAGGTCGCCACAGACTAATACATGTCCCTGGGCCTGGAAATGATTGATTTCCCACTCCAGGATGGAGAAGCTGTCTTCATTAAAGTATGGGGATTCTAGTGGGGGGATATAGGTAGCACACAGGAGGACATTTTTCTCTGTTAAGATAATTTCCTTTTGAATTTCTAGCCAAATGTAAAATGTTCCTGTTTTGATTAATTTAATGGAGTGAGTTAGGTCTGCTCTATACCAAATTAGCATTCCCCCTGAGTCCCTTCCCTGTTTCACACCTGGTAGTTTGGTGGATGGGACTACCAGCTCTCTGTAACCTAGAGGGCAACCAGTGGGTCCGTCTCCTCTATACCATGTTTCTTGCAGGATGACAATGTCTGCATTACCGATTTCTTTGGTGAAGTCCGGGTTCCTGCTCTTTAGGCCAAAGGCAGATGACCTCAGACCTTGGATATTCCAGGATGATATAGTGAAGGCTTTTTGTTCCATAAAGTGTCCAATGTTGTTGGTCGTGGTTTGGCCTCAGGCCAGTAAGTGTGAGCAGAGCCTGCTGAGCATCTGGTACATGCCGTTGGCTTGGGCGAGTGTAAGAGTGGGGGTTGGGCCTGTTTGCCCGCTCACTACCTGGGCGTATGTGTGACTTCCATGTTGATGCCCTCTTTGCGGGGGTGGGGTGCATGGGGTGGGCAGGAGTGGCATGGGTCTGATCTGAGGGGGCCTAAATTGGGTGTGGGCATGGTTGATGTGGGGGGGGTGTTGATTGGTTGGGTTGGGGGTGTGGATGTGTCTGGGGGTGCTGTGGTCTGGATGTAAGTCCTCTTGGCGTGGGTCCTCTATGTGTAGGTCCAGGGGGGGGGGGGTCCTGGAGGTCTTGGAGGGTGTCTCGCTGGTCTGGGTGGGGTGTCTATTGATCTGTTGCTCCTGTGTGAAGTGTTGGGGCTGCGTTTGAGAGGGATGTCCTTTAGAGTCCGGGCAAAGGTGGGCACTGCTGCCTTGTAGAGGTGGACCTGGTCATAGAGGCTGTTCAAGTCCAGGGTGGAGTGGTGGGCCAGAAAAACATTTGGTTTTGAGGCACAGTCACGGGAAATGCTTGCGTTTACCCGCTGTATTGTAGCAGGGTGGAAGTCTTTTCGTGGTAGCAGGGTGGTCTCAGCCCCTGTCTCTCTCACAGCCCCATCTCTCTCTCTCAGCTCTCATCTCTCTCTCAGCTCCCCTCTCTCTCTCAGCCCCTGTCTCTCTCACAGGCCCATCTCTCTCTCTCAGCTCTCATCTCTCTCTCAGCTCCCCTCTCTCTCTCAGCCCCTGTCTCTCTCACAGCCCCCTCTCTCTCTCTCATCTCTCTCTCAGCTCCCATCTCTCTCTCAGCTCCCATCTCTCTATCAGCTCCCATCTCTCTCTCAGCTCCCATCTCTCTATCATTTCTCAGCTCTCTCTCAGCTCCCATCTCTCTCTCAGCTTCCATCTCTCTCTCAGCTCCCATCTCTTTCTCAGCTCCCATCTCTTTCTCAGCTCCCATCTCTCTCTCAGCTCCCATCTCTCTCTCAGCTCCCATCTCTCTCTCAGCTCCCATCTCTCTCTCAGCTCCCATCTCTCTCTCAGCTTCCATCTCTCTCTCCGCTTCCATCTATCTCTTAGCTCCCATCTCTCTCAGCTCCCATCTCTCTCTCAGCTTCCATCTCTCTCTATCAGCTTCCATCTCTCTCTCTCAGCTTCCATCTCTCTCTCCGCTTCCATCTATCTCTTAGCTCCCATCTCTCTCAGCTCCCATCTCTCTCTCAGCTTCCATCTCTCTCTATCAGCTTCCATCTCTCTCTCTCAGCTTCCATCTCTCTCTCTCAGCTTCCATCTCTCTCTCAGCTCCCATCTCTCTCTCAGCTTCCATCTCTCTCTATCAGCTTCCATCTCTCTCTCTCAGCTTCCATCTCTCTCTCTCAGCTTCCATCTCTCTCTCAGCTCCCATCTCTCTCTCAGCTCCCATCTTTCTCTCAGCTTCCATCTCTCTCTCAGCTCCCATCTCTCTCTCGGCTCCCATCTCTCTCTCAGCTCCCATCTCTCTCTCAGCTTCCATCTCTCTCTCAGCTTCCATCTCTTTCTCAGCTCCCATCTCTCTATCAGCTCCCATCTCTCTCTCAGCTTCCATCTCTTTCTCAGCTCCCATCTCTCTCTCAGCTCCCATCTCTCTCTCAGCTTCCATCTCTCAGTACTGTTGCCAGAACCTGACTTGTGTATGGAGACAATCAGCTTCCTGTCCTTGAATATTAATAGTATCATTTCAGTGTTTACAACTCTGTATTGGCAAGGTTTGATTTAAAGTTTAAGCAGTTTATTCTCTCTCCACTTTATTAAATGTTACTGACTCTTCATATATAGTGTGTGTGTATGTGTGTGTGTGTGTGTGTGGTGTGTGTGTCTTGCGAAATACAGAGCTTTTTTCTCATCATTTTGTCCCAGGTGGACGAGGAAAGGTTCTGGAGGATGTCGAAGTGAGGCCTTTTTTCTGTTTTCTGAAGTCTGAAATATCAATAGTGTGTTTGCACATTTGAAATAGCTTGTGGCGCATGCTTGGCAAACAAAACTTCAAACATATTAGTTTACTAGAAGAACAGATTCACCGGGGACTGTCTCCAACCTCCAGAACCCTTGTTTAGGATTTAAAAGCTGTTATTGTTAAAGGGTGTTTCTTGATATGTCTGAAGGAACTTGTATAAACTATAAACAGGTTCAACTTAAAATTAGAATGAAAAAGGTTTCTGTAGGTTCCAGTGCTCTGAAGGGCAGAGAGAGGAGACAGACAGACAGACAGACAGTGTTTTGAGCTTCTGTAACACCCCTCCTTTAACTGATACGCTGCATAGCCTAGATTACAGCTGGTGTCATTCCTGAACACTAACATTTGCACGCGCACACACACACACACAGTGACTGCCTGTCCTTAATCTATTATGGTCAGTCCAGCGCAGAGGGAGCACAGTAAAGTACAAGCAGCCCGCAGCGAGCGGAGCCAAAATAAAAAGCCAAATACCTCTCTAAAACGGTGAGGGGTTTTAACAGGCACAAAGGCACGCACTGCCGGGTGCAGCAGCAATGCCAGGATTTATAGAACGCTGGGCCAGTAAACGGGACTCGGAAGCATCAGCGGAGCCTTCCGGAACGGGTGTTTTTACAAACTGTAACTATTGGAAACAAATGCTGTGTTAAAGAGGTTGAAAAGAAACATGATCCACAGAGTCTCCACCCCCCAACACAGCTGGTTTCACTTCCTGGGGGAGACTTTACTCACGCCACCCCCACTTCCTGTTGATCAGTCAGGAGAGAGGCTGTAAATCTTCGATGAGGACATCATTGATGTTTGGGATGTGGTAACTTCAGCAATACGGATTGAATCAAGCCCCTTACTGTAATATGCTTTTTGACAAATCAGGATAAAATTTAAGTTTTTGATTTAATTTCTGGCCATATGTTAATCCAGTTTCAGGATGTCTTGTGACTAATGTCATGTGTCCATTACACAGGGTCTGGTGGGTCCTGTGGTGATGGTTATTACCATCAGGCAGTTTTACAGCCTTCTAAGCCTCCCATATTTCAGCCTGTACGCCAGACTTCCTAAAGGATCTCCTTCACTGTCACATGTGTCTGGGTCTAGTAAAATAAGCACTCAGCTCGTAAACCGGCCAATGAGCAGACCCCAAATAGCCACTTCTGCCAGCCTGACTGACAGAAGCCCTAAAGAGACGTGTTCAAAGATGGAGGGAAGCTAGTCAGATGGAGATTGAGGAGGCAGTCAATCAAAGAGAATGGTTACATCTACCAGAAACATTGACTGCAATGTGCTTCTGTTGTCTTCTTCTTCTCCTCTGAGGAAACAACAGATTTCTTTTTTGTCAGCCTCATGTTGAAGTTGCTTTTCTCTGACTATATTTCTAAAAGGCACAACAAACCTGCTGCGTTCTCTGTCTACCTACTTTCCTGCTTTAGTACCCCATCTCCCAGCGTGTGTGTGTGTGTGTGTGTGTGTGTGTGTGTGTGTGTGTGTGTGTGTGTGTGTGTGTGTGTGTGTGTGTGTGTGTGTGTGTGTGCACACCCTGTCTCCTGCGGTCTGCGTGCTGTAACGCTGTTCTGGTCTCTAGTAAAACCAAACCACTACCAGGTGTACACACAGAGCTACACACAGAGCCTAGGCTGAGCTGAGCACACAGCTGCTGTGTCTGTGTGTAGTTCTGTGTTTGTGTACGCATGTATGCATGTGTGAGTAGAATGAAGTTGTCATTAGCCGCTGATCTAAAGTCAGGTTTTTACGTTTTTCACCCTGATGCAAAAAAAACGTAAGCTGATCCTAGATCTGTACTTAAGGGCAACCCGTAGTGATTTATAGAGCTGCCACCGCATCATAGACATTCTTGTGTAGAGCCGTGCCCTGGTACTGGGGACCAGAGCTCTGTGTGCCAAACGACGTTCCCAGCTTCCTCTATTCCCACGCTTTCCTCTGTTCTGCCAACTGGGAACATACATACCTCCCCGTTCACATCATTATGAGAATAATAGTCTCTCTCTCTCTCTCTCTCTCTCTCTCTCATATGATTTCTTGATGTGCAGTAGGCCTACTTAATGTAAAACGTGTGGTGTACTGTTACTATATGTTAGTTAACGAAGGTATACTCACGTATAGTCGTTACATTGTCCGTCCATCATTTGGGTTAGCCAGTCGGGTTTACAACTGTTATGAGAATATAAGATGGTGAATACAGTAGGTAAGAGGTACGAGGTAGGGAGTTCTACTCTCCTGTCCTTGACCGTTATCAGAGCTGAAGGGATATCAAAGCACACATTCTTCAGCAGAGAGACTGAAAACACTTTGAGGCTCCTGTCCAAAAGGCTCAGAGCTAGCTATACCTCCAGGTGTGTATGTCTGACAGGAGGGGAGAGCGCAGGGCCGCAGGACCCTCTGTTTTCCAGCTAACACCTTGTTTACCAGAGTAAACGGCAGTCAGAGGGGGGTAGAGACTAGAGAGCCTTGTTGGGACACACGACACAGCTAACAGAGACAGATCTGTACCTGGTCACATTATAATGCCCTAACAGGTGATAAACAACTGCCAATGTTCATTTGGAGGTGTGTGTGTGTGTGTGTGTGTGTGTGTGTGTGTGTGTGTGTGTGTGTGTGTGTGTGTGTGTGTGTGTGTGTGTGTGTGTGTGTGTGTGTGTGTGTGTGTGTGTGTGTGTGTGTGTGTGTGTGTGTGTGTGTGTGTGTGTGTGTGTGTGTGTGTGTGTGTGTGTGAGAGAGTACAACGCTGTAAATGTTTGCTGCTGAAAGGTTTCACTTATCAGTAACGTCAACCTATGCTTAATGGAAAACCTTCTCGTTTGAAGTTAAGACAAGGGCAAAGTGAAAGACAGAGCCTGGGGAACTATGGCTGCGTTTAGACAGGCCGCCCAATTCTGATATTTTTTTCACTAATTGGTCTTTTGACCAATCAGGTCAGCTCTGAAAACGATCTGATGTAAAAAGATCTGATTGGCCAAAAGACCAATTAGTGGAAAAAATATCAGAATTGGGCGGCCTGTCTAAACAGCCAATGTCTACTCAATGTTGTGTTTGATGCAGTCGGAAGTAGTTTACATGAAGACAGTTGTGAGAAGTTGTTTTGACACAACATAATTAATATGCAATGTTAACTTTTTAATTTTCCTGCACATTTAATGTTTTGTTCTATGCTGAGGATAATATGCAGTGTGAAATTAGTATAATATGCATTTATGCAAATGAATGAAGATGGAAAAGTGTTGGTTGAAGTTCTAAAGGCCAATATTAGCATACAGAGTCCTAATGATCCCTAGGAACAGCCTCAGTCCCTCAGAGTTCAACACACACACTGCACACACACACACACTGCACACACTGCACACACACACACACACACACTGCACACACACACACTGCACACACTGCACACACACACACACACTGCACACACACACACACTGCACACACACACACACTGCACACACACACACACTGCACACACACACTCTGACAGACCGTCACTCCTCACCTCTCACATTAACCCTCCGTCTCAACCACAGCACAACCAGAGGAAAGCTTGGCGCTAAGAAGCAAACACCCTCTCCTCTCTCGTGCTCTCTCTCTTTCTCTCCCCCCTCCTTTCCCCTCCTCCCCTCCCCTCCCCTCCCCTCCCCTCCCCTCCCCTCCCCTCCCCTCCCCTCTCTCTCCACCCCTCCCCTCCCCTCTCTCTCCACCCCTCCCCTCTTCTCTCCCCCCTCCTTTCCCCTCCTCCCCTCCCCTCCCCTCCCCTCTCTCTCCTTTCCTCTCCTCCCCTCCCTCTCCACCCCTCCCTCTCCTCTCCTCCCCCCTCTCCTCTTCACCCCTCTCCTCCCTCTCCTCCTCTCCCTCTCCTCTCCTCCCTTCTCTCTCCTCTCATCTCCTCCCCTCCCTCTCCTCTCTTCTCCTCTCTCTCCTCCCCTCTCTCCTCCCCTCCCTCTCCTCCCCTCCCCTCTCTCCTCCCCTCCCTCTCTCTCTCCTCTCCTCTCTCTCCTCCCCTCTCTCCTCCCCTCCCCTCTCTCCTCCCCTCCCTCTCTCTCTCCTCTCCTCTCCACTCCTCCCCTCTCCTCCCTCTCCTCCCTTCCCCTCCCTCTCCTCCCCTCCCTCTCCTCCCTCCCTCTCCTCCCCTCCCTCTCCTTCCTCTCCTCCCTCTCTCCTCCTCCCTCTCTCCTCTCCCCCCCTCCCTTTCCTCCCCTCCCCTCCTAACGTTTCAGCCTGGTTTTCCTTCATCAGGAGTTGTGATTAGTTTTGGGCTTCACTAACAAATCAACATAACGTTGTGATGAAGGTGATGAGATCTAACAGGTTCACATTGTTGTTTACCTGCATCACAACACAACATGACTCTGCAGAGACCCTCTCTCTCTCTCTCACTCTATGTGACCCTGAGGCACAGGAGTTGATGCTCATTGTCTCTCTCTGACACACACACACACACACACACACACACACACACACACACACACACACACACACACACACACACACACACACACACACACAGCAACAGCAGCCCCCCACCGGTAGAAACCCTATAGCTGTGCGTTGCATCCCAGCGGAGGCCAGGAATCTGCTTGCCCCTCTAGGCTAGTCCTGGGGTGCGTTTTCCTTGCTGTACAAACACACACAAACACACACATACGTCTGGTAGTGAGGGTTGTAGGTATAAAGGCGACAGCCTTCTCACCAAGGACTGACCCGCAGCACAGGGGCGGGAGGGAGCGCGGCGGGGGAGCGCGCTGATCAGAGGGAAACGCAGCGGATGCAACTCACTCACGGGCTGAAGGCACAGGCTGAAGGCACAGGCTGGCTGCCACAGCTTTCTTTTTTCGCTTTTTATCTCTGTTTGTATTTGTCTCTTTTGTTTTCTTTGTCCTCGCTATGACAGCGGTGTGTGTGTGTGTGTGTGTGGGGGGGGGGTTGTTGTGCCTAATTAACTGAAATGCTCTCCTAGTCAAGACCAAAAACAATTGCTTTTTGAACTTGTGAAAATATATTCTGGATGTTATTAAAAAATGATTCTCATAGACACTGCTTTCCTTCAAAGATCAAAACCTATTCACCCAATGAGAAACACAGTGAAGCTCTGTTTTGTATTGTAGTTCCAGACGTTTTAACAGTGGACAGCATGATGGTTAGCAGACTGTGTGTTTACAGTGTAACAAAACATCGTTAACAAGTTTAGCAAACTGCAAACTTTGAGAAATGAAAGCAGAAGCAATGCCAAGCGCATCACACCTACACTGTACCCGTGTGGTAATTGGTGACAGAGAGTGGTTATCACACCTACACTGTACCCGTGTGGTAATTGGTGACAGAGAGTGGCTTCGACTCTTTGCCTAATGCGGAGACAGGTGGATGACTTGACGTCCATTTGTGACATCTTGACAGAGAACCGATCAGCCAACATGTGGAATTGGGGAAAGTAGCCTAGAGAGCAGTGCTATCAGCTTTCTTTCCAAATTGTCTAATTATTTACCAACTAAATAAATTGTCTAATAATTTACACACTAAATAAATTGTCTAATTATTTACCAACTAAATAAATTGTCTAATTATTTACCAACTAAATAAATTGTCTAATTATTTACCAACTAAATAAATTGTCTAATTATTTACCAACTAAATAAATTGTCTAATAATTTACCAACTAAATATTATTTTATTATGTACAGTATGTTATGTTTGTTTATTGAAATCTCTTTCTCAATAATGTATTCTCAAAAACGGGAATTTGTGAACTTAATTTCTCCTTCAACAGATTTTAAAAGATCATTTTTGAATGATTCTCATGCACCAGTATTGTGGAGATGCGTTAGTGTTGCTACCAATCTCTTCCTAATTCAGTCAACCCTTTGTTGTCCTTCGAAATAAGACAACGGTGTGCCATTGTTGAGAAGCGAAACCAGACTGGCACCCAGTCTTAAGCAGGCTGTGCCCACTTGTCTGTGCCCTCTGGCCTGGTTGACAGAGGGCCAGGCCTACCTCTCTGCCATGCAGGATTTAACTGGCAGCCTTTCCTGCAACAGGCAACCCCCAGCTAACCTGGAACAGGCAACCCCCAGCCACCTTCTGGAAACACATGCCTCCATGGATGGTGTCTCTGGCCAGGATGGACAGATCATGGAGCGGTTGGAAGAAAGACAGGAGAGTAACACACTGCAACGTCCTTGAATGAGAGAGGGAGTTCTGTAAAACTTCAAGGCCTCACTCATTTCAGTGACCTCTGACCTCACTGTGAGAACCCTGAGGATGGGAAGAGCAGTAAGTCTACCTTCTCTGGGTGGAAGAGAGGGCATTAGGGGTGAGAGAGAGGGAGTAAGAGGAGATGGCTAAAAAAGGAGACAAGACATTGTGTGAGATAGAGGAGGAGACAGAGATAAAGGAGGAGACAGAGATAAAGGAGGAGACAGAGATAGAGGAGGAGACAGAGATAGAGGAGGAGACAGGGATAGAGGAGGAGACAGGGATAGAGGAGGAGACAGAGATAGAGGAGGAGACAGGGATAGAGGAGGAGACAGGGATAGAGGAGGAGACAGGGATAGAGGAGGAGACAGAGATAGAGGAGGAGACAGGGATAGAGGAGGAGACAGAGATAGAGGAGGAGACAGAGATAGAGGAGGAGACAGAGATAGAGGAGGAGACAGAGAGAGAGGAGGAGACAGAGAGAGAGGAGGAGACAGGGATAGAGGAGGAGACAGAGATAGAGGAGGAGACCGAGAGAGAGGAGAGACAGGGAAAGAGGAAGAGACAGGGATAGAGGTGACTACGTGTCCAGCAAAACTGGCAGAGAAAGAATAGGAGACATAGAGCAGTATGTCTGTCAGAGCAGTATGACTGTCAGAGCAGTATGACTGTCAGAGCAGTATGTCTTTCAGAGCAGTATGTCTGTCAGAGCACTATGTCTTTCAGAGCAGTATGACTGTCAGAGCAGTATGACTGTCAGAGTAGAATGACTGTCAGCAGTATGTCTGTCAGAGCAGTATGACTGTCAGAGCAGTATGACTGCCAGAGCAGTATGTCTGTCAGAGCAGTATGTCTTTCAGAGCAGTATGACTGTCATGTTTTGTCATTGATTATCATGTCTTGTCCCTGTGCTTCCCTCTGCTGGTCTTATTAGGTTCTTTCTCTTTCTCTATCGTTCCGTTCCTGCTCCCAGCTGTTTCTCATTCTCCCTACGACCTCATTTACTCTTTCACACCTGTCCCCTATTTTGCCCTCTGATTAGAGTCCCTATTTCTCCCTCTGTTTTCCGCTCCTGTCCTTGTCGGATTCTCGTTTGATGTTTGCTGTTCTGTCCTTGTTCCGCCCTGTCGTGTTTTTGCCTTCTTCAGATGCTGCGTGTGAGCAGGTGTCTATGTCAGCTACGGCCTGTGCCTTCCTGAAGCGACCTGCAGTCTGTGGTCGCGTCTCCAGTCGTTCCTCTCTACTGACGAGAGGATTTCAGTTTCCTGTTTTGGATTTACCATCGATATATCCAGTTATCAGAACTTTAAGGAGGAGATGATACGGGTCTTTGATCGTTCAGTTTTTGGGAAGGAGGCTTCCAGGGGTCTGGCTTCCCTATGTCAAGGTGATCGATCCATAACGGATTACTCTATAGAGTTTCGTACTCTTGCTGCATCCAGTGACTGGAACGAGCCGGCGTTGCTCGCCCGTTTTCTGGAGGGACTCCACGCTGAGGTTAAGGATGAGATTCTCTCCCGGGAGGTTCCTTCCAGCGTGGACTCTTTGATTGCACTCGCCATCCGCATAGAACGACGGGTAGATCTTCGTCACCGAGCTCGTGGAAGAGAGCTCGTGTTAACGGGGTTTCCCTTCTCCGCATCTCGACCATCTCCTTCCATCGGTTCAGAGACTGAGCCCATGCAGCTGGGAGGTGTTCACATCTCGACTAAGGAGAGGGAACGGAGAATCACCAACCGCCTTTGCTTCTATTGCGGTTCTGCTGGACATTTTGTCATGTCATGTCCAGTTAAAGGCCAGAGCTCATCAGTAAGCGGAGGGCTACGGGTGAGCGCTACTACTCAGGTCTCTCCATCAAGATCCTGTACTACCTTGTCGGTCCATCTACGCTGGACCGGGTCGGCTGCTTCCTGCAGTGCCTTGATAGACTCTGGGGCTGAGGGTTGTTTTATGGACGAAGCATGGGCTCGGAAACATGACATTCCTCTCAGAGAGTTAGGGAGGATCACACCCATGTTCGCCTTAGATGGTAGTCCTCTCCCCAGTATCAGATATGAGACACTACCTTTAACCCTCACTGTATCTGGTAACCACAGTGAGACCATTTCTTTTTTGATTTTTTGTTCACCTGTTACACCTGTTGTTTTGGGTTATCCCTGGCTAGTATGTCATAATCCTTCTATTAATTGGGCTAGTAATTCTATCCTTTCCTGGAACGTTTCTTGTCATGTGAAGTGTTTAATGTCTGCTATCCCTCCTGTTTCTTCTGTCCCCTCTACTCAGGAGGAGCCTGGTGATGAGACAGAAGTGCCGGAGGAATATCATGATCTACGCACGGTCTTCAGTCGGTCCAGAGCCAACTCTCTTCCTCCTCACCGGTCGTATGATTGTTGTGTTGATCTCCATCCGGGGACCACTTCTCTTCGGGGTAGATTATTCTCTCTGTCGGCTCCCGAACGTAAGGCTCTCGATGATTATCTGTCTGCTGAAGGCATTCAGATGGATCCCGCTAAGGTCCAGGATGTCAGCGATTGGCCTGTTCCTAAGTCACGTGTCGAGTTACAGCGCTTTCTCGGTTTCGCTAATTTCTATCGGCGTTTCATTCGTAATTTCGGTCAAGTGGCTGCCCCTCTCACAGCTCTGACTTCTGTCAAGTCTTGTTTTAAGTGGTCTGGTACCGCCCAGGGAGCTTTTGATCTCCTCAAGAAGCATTTTACATCCGCCCCTATCCTTGTTACTCCTGACGTCACTAAACAATTCATTGTCGAGGTTGACGCTTCAGAGGTGGGCGTGGGAGCCATTCTGTCCCAGCGCTTCCAGTCTGACGATAAGGTCCATCCTTGCGCTTACTTTTCTCATCGATTGTCGTCATCGGAACCCGAGGGGATTCTCCCTGAAGGGCGTGTTGTCGGGTTGACTGTCTGTGAAATTGAGAGACAGGTAAAGCAAGCACTCACTCACACTGCGTCGCCCCGCGCTTGTCCTAGTAACCTTCTGTTCGCTCCTGTCTCTATTCGTCTGGCTGTTCTTCAGTGGGCTCATTCTGCCAAGTTAGCTGGTCACCCCGGTGTTCGGGGTACGCTTGCTTCTATTCGCCAGCGGTTTTGGTGGCCTACTCAGGAGCGGGACACGCGCCGTTTCGTGGCTGCTTGTTCGGACTGCGCGCAGACTAAGTCAGGTAACTCTCCTCCTGCCGGTCGTCTTAGACCGCTTCCCATTCCTTCTCGACCATGGTCTCAGATCGCCTTAGACTTTATTACCGATCTGCCTTCGTCTGCGGGGAGGACTGTGAGAGCCGCCAATAAACGTAGGATTAAGAGTCCTAGGTATTGTCGCGGTCAGAGAGTGTGGCTTTCCACTCGTAACCTTTCCCTTACGACAGCTTCTCGCAAGTGGACTCCGCGGTTCATTGGTCCGTTCCGTGTCTCTCAGGTCGTTAATCCTGTCGCTGTGCGACTGCTTCTTCCGCGACATCTTCGTCGCGTCCACCCTGTCTTCCATGTCTCTTGTGTCAAGCCTTTTCTTCGCGCCCCCGTTCGTCTTCCCTCCCCCCTCCCGTCCTTGTCGAGGGCGCTCCTATTTACAAGGAACGGAGGATCATGGACATGCGTTCTCAGGGACGTGGTCACCAGTACTTAGTGGATTGGGAGGGGTACGGTCCTGAGGAGAGGAGTTGGGTTCCTTCTCGGGACGTGCTGGACCGTTCGTTGATTGATGATTTCCTTCGTCGCCGCCAGGGTTCCTCCTCGAGTGCGCCAGGAGGCGCTTGGTGAGTGGGGGGGTACTGTCATGTTTTGTCATTGATTATCATGTCTTGTCCCTGTGCTTCCCTCTGCTGGTCTTATTAGGTTCTTTCTCTTTCTCTATCGTTCCGTTCCTGCTCCCAGCTGTTTCTCATTCTCCCTACGAACTCATTTACTCTTTCACACCTGTCCCCTATTTTGCCCTCTGATTAGAGTCCCTATTTCTCCCTCTGTTTTCCGCTCCTGTCCTTGTCGGATTCTCGTTTGATGTTTGCTGTTCTGTCCTTGTTCCGCCCTGTCGTGTTTTTGCCTTCTTCAGATGCTGCGTGTGAGCAGGTGTCTATGTCAGCTACGGCCTGTGCCTTCCTGAAGCGACCTGCAGTCTGTGGTCGCGTCTCCAGTCGTTCCTCTCTACTGACGAGAGGATTTCAGTTTCCTGTTTTGGATTTACCATCGATATATCCAGGAGAATCATTATTTGTTTAATACTGGAATAAAGACTCTGTTTCTATTACGTCGCTTTTGGGTCCTCATTCACCAGCATAACAATGACTGTCAGAGCAGTATGTCTGTCTGAGCAGTATGTCTGTCAGATTATCAGTATGTCTGTCAGATTATCAGTATGTCTGTCAGAGCAGTATGTCTGTCAGAGCAGTATGTCTGTCAGAGCAGTATGACTGTCAGAGCAGTATGTCTGTCAGAGCAGTATGTCTGTCAGATTATCAGTATGTCTGTCAGATTATCAGTATGTCTGTCAGAGCAGTATGACTGTCAGAGCAGTATGACTGTCAGAGCAGTATGTCTGTCAGAGCAGTATGTCTGTCAGAGCAGTATGTCTGTCAGATTATCAGTATGTCTGTCAGATTATCAGTATGTCTGTCAGAGCAGTATGACTGACAGAGCAGTATAACTGACTGTCAGAGCAGTATGACTGTCAGAGCAGTATGTCTGTCAGAGCAGTATGACTGACTGTCAGAGCAGTATGTCTTTCATAGCAGTATGACTGTCAGAGCAGTATGACACTGTCAGAGCAGTATGTCTTTCATAGCAGTATGACTGTCAGAGCAGTATGACTGTCAGAGCAGTATGACTGTCAGAGCAGTATGACTGTCAGAGCAGTATGTCTGTCAGAGCAGTATGTCTGTCAGAGCAGTATGTCTGTCAGAGCAGTATGTCTGTCTGAGCAGTATGTCTGTGTTTTTCAGCCCCATTAATATCTGAACGCTGAGCTCTGCTTCATCCATTATTCATTAGGAACCCAGGACGGCAGAGAAGATGTGTATGTGTGTGACTGAGGCAGCGAGGCAGTGGGGCCGGAGGTAGATAAAGCAGGTTAATAGTGGTCTGAGTGACAGAGCTGGGGTTTTCACTGTGCTCTGTCGGCAGTGGTCCGTGGTGCCGCAGCCAAAGGTCCAGGCTGATCCTCTACTAACGACCTGCATGATGTATGAGTGGCACTGACGCACGCACGCACGCACGCACGCACGCACGCACACACACACACACACACACACACACACACACTCTCTCTAGCTCAGGCCGTTATCCCCACCTGCTTCATGATGTCCACTATCATCCCTGTGCCCAAGAAAGGGAAAGTAACTGAACTGAATGACTACCGACCAGTAGCACTCACTTCCCTCATCATGAAGGGCTTCGAGGGGCTAGTCAAAGACCACATCACCTCCTCCGTCCTCGACACACTCGACCTTCTCCAGTTCTCCTACCGCCCCGACAGATCCACTGACAACGCAATCACCATTGCACTGCACACTGCCCTCACCCACCTGGACAAGAGGAATGCACATGTGAGGATGCTGTTCATCGACTACAGCTCGGCCTTCAATACTATAGCGCCTTCTAAGTTCACCACAAAGCTCACAGCCCTGGGACTGAACTCCTCCCTATGCAACTGGGTCCTGGACTTCCTGACGGGCCGAGGTAGGCAACATTATCTCCTCCATACTGATCCTTAACAGGGGACCGCAACACGGTGCGTCCTCAGTCCCCTCCTGTACTCCTATACCAACGATTGCGTGGCCTCACACAATTCCAATTCCATCATCAAGTTCTCTGCCGACACGACACAGTATTAGGCCTGGTTACCAACAACTGCGAGACAGCCTACAGGGAGGAGGTACTCTGACGGCATGGTGCAAGGAAAACAACATGACAAATGTAAATTATATTCAAAGTGGCAAAGATAAATGGTTCACAAACTTAAAGCTTGCCCCACTAACATGTGATAACTGTGATTATGATCCAAGCAGCACTATCAAATGCCAGCTAGACAGTGGCTCAACTGTTAATATACTTGGCTACAGAGACTTTATGCAAGTAATGTAGGATGGAGATACCAAGCTACGACCAAGCAAGGCAAGGCTAAGGCTGTAGGGGAGTGTGAACTACGCGCAAATCAATCACGTATGTGCTAAAATTCCAAATGGTGAAAACCTTGCAAAAGCCTTTCAGCAGAAACGTGTGAAAAGCTCAACCCGCTACAGCTCAACCACCAGCATCATGTCAGCACCAAATAAACACTAAAGGTCCTCAGAGGCAATACTGAAACAGTTTGAGGATGTTTTTGAAGGGTATGGGGACCAGGTGAGGTCCACATGGTGATGGACACATCCGTCAGACCAGTTCAACAGTTTACCAATCCCATTCCACTGAAAGAAAAGCTATTAAAGGCTGTTGATTCGAACAGGGTGTCATTATGAAGTTCACCGACCTACTAAGTGGATAAGCAACATGGTTGTGGTGGAAAAATATAGCAGAATAAGAGTCTGCCTCAATCAAAGTACCCTGAACAAAGTCCTATGAATGGCACATTACCAAATGCCTACCATTGAAGAGGTACTGCCAAGCCTTGCAAAAGCGAAAATATTTTCTGTTATGGATACACAAAATGGATAGCAGGTACGTTTAGATGAAAAAAAGCAGTTACTTCAGCACATTTTGGATCCCCAAGGGGGACACCGGTGGAAAAGGCTACATTTTGTAGTGTAACCAGCTGCAGAAGAATATCAGCTCAGGCAACATGGTGCACCTCAGGGACTGCCAGGAATAAGCGCAATAGCTGATGACATCCTGGTATACGGCTGTGGTGCAGTACAGGACCATGACCACAGAAGCAGTGCAGGACCATGACCGCAGAAGCAGTACAGGACCATGACCACAGAAGCAGTACAGGACCATGACCACAGTACAGGACCGTGACCACAGAAGCAGTACAGGACCATGACCACAGAAGCAGTGCAGGACCATGACCGCAGAAGCAGTACAGGACCATGACCACAGAAGCAATACAGGACAATGACCACAGTACAGGACCGTGACCACAGAAGCAGTACAGGACCATGACCACAGAAGCAGTGCAGGACTATGACCGCAGTACAGGACCATGACCACAGAAGCAGTGCAGGACCATGACCGCAGTACAGGACCATGACCACAGAAGCAGTACAGGACCATGACCGCAGAAGCAGTACAGGACCATGACCGCAGAAGCAGTGCAGGACCATGACCGCAGAAGCAGTGCAGGACCATGACCACAGAAGCAGTACAGGACCATGACCACAGAAGCAGTACAGGACCATGACCACAGAAGCAGTACAGGACCATGACCGCAGTACAGGACCATGACCACAGAAGCAGTACAGGACCATGACCACAGAAGCAGTACAGGACCATGACCGCAGTACAGGACCATGACCACAGAAGCAGTACAGGACCATGACCACAGAAGCAGTGCAGGGCTGTGACCGCAGAAGCAGTACAGGACCATGACCACAGAAGCAGTACAGGACCATGACCACAGAAGCAGTACAGGACCATGACCACAGAAGCAGTACAGGACCATGACCACAGAAGCAGTACAGGACCATGACCACAGAAGCAGTACAGGACCATGACCACAACCTGACTCAGCTCTTACAAAGAGCAAAGGGAGTTGAATCTAAAGCTGAATAAAGACAAAGTTAAGCTCAGGCTCACAAGTATTCCATACATGGGACATCTTTTGAAAGCTGAAGGCCTGAAGCCAGACCCCAAGAAGGTGGAGGCAGTACAGTAAATGCTGCCACCTACAGATGCAAAAAGCAGTGCACAGACTGCTTGGTTTTGTAAATGACTTACCCAAATTCCCACCTCATCTGTCTGATGTATGTGAGCCGTTGCGTCGGCTGACCGATAAAGATGCTCTTTGGGTGTGGCTTCCTCAACGTGATGCTGCACAAGAGCAAATCAAGAAATTGGTGAGCAACCAACCAATACTGAGGTGCTATGACCTCTCTGAGGAAGTGACCCGACAATGTGATGCAAGTGACAAAGGCCTAGGGGCAGCGCTCCTGCAGAAGGGGCAGCCCATTGCATTCGCTTCGAGCACATTGACACCCACAGAGCAAGGATATTCCAAACTGAGTAGCAAGCCATAGTGTTAGGATGTGACCGTTTTGATCAGTACCTTCATGGTAGGGACTTTAACACGGTGCACACTGATCACAAACCACTTGAGGTTATCTTTTTTTTTAAACTCTTCTGTCTTCCCAGAAGCCACTTCAACGGATGATGCTAAAGCTTCAGCGTTATCAACTACAGGTAGTATACAAGAAAGGAACAGAGCTTCACATTGCAGATTTCTTGTCTAGAGCAGCACTACCGACAACTAGTCACCCACAATATCGGACAAATGAGACAGTATATGATCTACAGACTGAGGTTGAAGATGTGAACCATGCCACTGATACAAACATCTCCTCGCAGACACGGGATGCTAGCAAAGCTCATTCAGCAGAGTAAGAGACTTCTCCAATGCTTCAGTCTTTTATCCTAAGAGTCTGGCCGGACACAAGAAAGAGTACGCCCGACCTGGTTAGGGACTGTTGGACATACAGAGACAAATTCACAATGCAGGAAGAGGTCGTCTACAAAGGCGACAGGGTGGTAGTGCCAGAAACTCTACGCCCGATGATTCTCTCTCGTACCCATGCAGGGCACTCAGGGGTCGGAGCCAGTCTCAGGAAAGCCAGAGACTCAGTATTCTGGCCCAACATGACCCAAGAAATGAACCGTTTTGTGGCTGTGTGCAGCATATGTAATGCTAATCTACCTAAGCAGCAAAAGGAAACGCTGCAGCCACATGACATGCCAGCACGTCCTTGGTCTAAAGTGGAAACGGATCTGTTCACTGTCAAGAACGTTCCTTTTCTGATTATAATGGGCTAGTATTCAGATTTTTGGGAGGTGGAGAAAGTGATTAACACAATGATGCAAACACAGCGGTTTTGCATCATTGACTGTTGTAAGCAGCAGTTTAGCAGATATGGCATACCTGACAGTGGTGTAGTTACGGATCACGGTCCGCAGGTCATGAGTCAAGACTTAGCTTTTTTTTCCAAAAGCCTGGGAAATCCCTCGTGATCTTCTCACTCTACCAGAGTCAGGGTAATGGCAAGGTTGAGTCAGCAGTGAAAATACATTATATATCTATTCAAAAGTATGTGGATACTACTTCAAATTAATGGATTTGGCTATTTCAGTTAATTTTATACAGGTGTATAAAATCGAGCATACAGCCATGCAATCACCATAGACAAACGTTGGCAGTAGAATGGCCTTACTGAAGAGCTCAGTGACTTTCAACATGGCACTGTCATAGGATACCACCTTTCCAACAAGTCAGTTCATCAAATGTCTTCCCTGCTAGAACTGCCGGGTCAACTGTAAGTGCTGTTATTGTGAAGTGGAAACATCTAAGAGCATCAACGGCTCAGCCGCTAAGTGGTAGGCAACACAAGTACACAGAACGGGACCGCCGAGTGCTGAAGCACATAGCGCGTAAAAGTTGTCTGTCCTCGTTTGCAACATTCACTACCGAGTTCCAAACTGCCTCTGGAAGCAATGTTAGCACAATAACTGTTCGTCGGGAGCTTCATGAAATGGGTTTCTATGGCTGAGTAGCCGCACACAAGCCTAAGATAACCATGCGCAATGCCAAGCGTCGGCTGGAGTTGTGTAAAGCTCGCTGCCATTGGACTCTGGAACAGTGGAAACGCGTTCTCTGGAGTGATGAATCACGCTTCACCATTTGGCAGTTTGACGGACATATCTAGGTTTGGCGGATGCCAGGAGAACTCTACCTGCCCCAATGCATAGTGCCACCTGTAATGTTTGGTGGAGGACGAATAATGGTCTGGGGCTGTTTTTCATTGTTCGGGCTAAGCCCCTTAGTTCCGGTGAAGGGAAATCTTAACGCTACAGCATACAATGACATGCCAGATGATTCTGTGTTTCCAACTTTGTGGCAACAGTTTGGGGAAGGCCCTTTCCTGTTTCAGCATGACAATGCCCCCATGCACAAGTCGAGGTCCATACAGAAATGGTTTGTTGAGATCGGTGTGGAAGAACTTGACTGGCCTGCACAAAGCCCTGACCTCAACCCCATCCCCCACATTTGGGATTAATTGGAACGCCGACTGCGAGCCAGGCCTAATCGCCCAACATCAGTCCCGACCTCACTAATGCTCTTGTGGCTGAATAGAAGCAAGTCCCCGCAGCAATGTTCCTACAGCTAGTGGAAAGCCTTCCCAGAAGAGTGGAGGCTGTTATAGCAGCAAAAGGAGGGACCAACTCCATATTAATGCCCATGATTTTGGAATGAGATGTTCGACAAGCAGGTGTCCACATACTTGGTCATGTAGTGTAGCTAAGACTCTCATCACAAAGGCTATGCAGGAAGGCACTGATGTGTGGCAAGCCATTTTGGCAGGGAGAAATACTCCCACAGAGGGCTTCGGCAGCAGTCCTGTACAGCGCTTAATGTCTAGACGCACCCGCTCTCTGTTGCCAACAACTCCCAAGCTCCTCACACCAAAGGTCATTGGGGATGTTCAGGCACACAGCGTGCACGTCAGGACAAGTCAAAACATTACTATGACATGCAAAAAAATCTGCCTGTAATAAAACATGGCCAAGCTGTCAGAGTGCTCCTGTCACCTCACGCCAGGGATGCCAAATGGAGACACATACATAGGGCACATCAGCGCAAGGTCATATGAAGTGGAATATGAAGTAGAAGCCCTGGGGCTCCCAGATGTGCCCGACATCCCAGAGGTGCCCGACATCCCAGAGGTGCCCGACGTCCCAGAGGTGCCCGACGTCCCAGAGGTGCCCGACGTCCCAGAGGTGCCCGACGTCCCAGAGGTGCCCGACGTCCCAGAGGTGCCCGACGTCCCAGAGGTGCCCGACGTCCCAGAGGTGCCCGACGTCCCAGAGGTGCCCGACGTCCCAGAGGTGCCCGACGTCCCAGAGGTGCCCGACGTCCCAGAGGTGCCCGACGTCCCAGAGGTGCCCGACGTCCCAGAGGTGCCCGACGTCCCAGACCTCCCGACATCCCAGACCTCCCGACATCCCAGAGGTGCCCGACATCCCAGAGGTGCCCGACATCCCAGAGGTGCCCGACATCCCAGAGGTGCCCGACATCCCAGAGGTGCCCGACATCCCAGAGGTGCCCGACATCCCAGAGGTGCCCGACATCCCAGAGGTGCCCGACATCCCAGAGGTGCCCGACATCCCAGACCTCCCCGACATCCCAGAGGTGCCCGACATCCCAGAGGTGCCCGACATCCCAGAGGTGCCCGACATCCCAGAGGTGCCCGACATCCCAGACGTCCCCTGCGGTACGGGGAGTATGCCCTTAAGACATGGATAATGAACTTGTTGTTTTTATATATAAACATTTTTAAAATGAAAGAAAGAAAAGGTGTTGATAAGGTTGTAAATAGATATTTTCACAGTAGTGTTAAAAGTGTATAAAGCGCTCAAGCTAATTCTATATGAATTGGAAGATGTTGAGATAATGGGCATACTGCCAACCCAGAGATGGCATTAGAGGGTACCCTGTCTAGGATAGATAAACGGGTGCATAATGAGTGTCTGAGGACGATGTCGTGCCCTGTAACATGTTGTACCTGAGTAAAGGATTATGCATGCATCTTTTCTAACTCTCTGACGTGAGATATTCACATTCACATATTAACACCCTCAACGTCAGCAAAACAAAGGAGCTGATTGTGGACTTCACTGATACTGACACTGGGGCTGGACGACACACTGATACTGGGGCTGGACGACACACTGACACTGGGGCTGGACGACACACTGACACTGGGGATGGACGACACACACTGACACTGGGGCTGGACGACACACACTGACACTGGGGCTGGACGACACACTGATACTGGGGCTGGACGACACACTGATACTGGGGCTGGACGACACACTGATACTGGGGCTGGACGACACACACTGACACTGGGGCTGGACGACACACTGATACTGGGGCTGGACGACACACTGACACTGGGGCTGGACGACACACTGACACTGGGGCTGGACGACACACACTGACACTGGGGCTGGACGACACACACTGACACTGGGGCTGGACGACACACTGATACTGGGGCTGGACGACACACTGATACTGGGGCTGGACGACACACTGACACTGGGGCTGGACGACACACTGACACTGGGGCTGGACGACACACTGATACTGGGGCTGGACGACACACTGATACTGGGGCTGGACGACACACTGATACTGGGGCTGGACGACACACTGACACTGGGGCTGGACGACACACTCTGACACTGGGGCTGGACGACACACTGACACTGGGGCTGGACGACACACTGATACTGGGGCTGGACGACACACTGACACTGGGGCTGGACGACACACTGACACTGGGGCTGGACGACACACTGACACTGGGGCTGGACGACACACACTGACACTGGGGCTGGACGACACACTGACACTGGGGCTGGACGACACACTGACACTGGGGCTGGACGACACACTGATACTGGGGCTGGACGACACACTGATACTGGGGCTGGACGACACACTGACACTGGGGCTGGACGACACACTGATACTGACACTGGGGCAGGACGACACACTGACACTGGGGCTGGACGACACCCTGACACTGGGGCTGGACGACACACTGCCACTGGGGCTGGACGACACACTGATACTGGGGCTGGACGACACACTGACACTGGGGCTGGACGACACACTGATACTGGGGCTGGACGACACACTGACACTGGGGCTGGACGACACACTGACACTGGGGCTCGACGACACACTGATACTGGGGCTGGACGACACACTGATACTGGGGCTGGACGACACACTCTGATACTGGGGCTGGACGACACACTGACACTGGGGCTGGACGACACACTGACACTGGGGCTGGACGACACACTGACACTGGGGCTGGACGACACACTGCCACTGGGGCTGGACGACACACTGATACTGGGGCTGGACGACACACTGACACTGGGGCTGGACGACACACTGACACTGGGACTGGACGACACACTGACACTGGGGCTGGACGACACACACTGACACTGGGGCTGGACGACACACACTGACACTGGGGCTAGATGACACACTGATACTGGGGCTGGACGACACACTGCCACTGGGGCTGGACGACACACTGCCACTGGGGCTGGACGACACACTGACACTGGGGCTGGACGACACACTGACACTGGGGCTGGACGACACACTGACACTGGGGCTGGACGACACACTGACACTAGGGCTGGACGACACACACTGATACTGGGACTGGATGATAATACCCTGCCTAACCCCTATCACCTTATAGATGATAACACCCTGCCTAACCCCTATTACCTTATAGATGATAACACCCTGCCTAACCCCTATTACCTTATAGATGATAATACCCTGCCTAACCCCTATCACCTTATAGATGATAACACCCTGCCTAACCCCTATCACCTTATAGATGATAATACCCTGCCTAACCCCTATTACCTTATAGATGATAATACCCTGCCTAACCCCTATTACCTTATAGATGATAATACCCTGCCTAACCCCTATTACCTTATAGATGATAATACCCTGCCTAACCCCTATTACCTTATAGATGATAATACCCTGCCTAACCCCTATTACCTTATAGATGATAATACCCTGCCTAACCCCTATTACCTTATAGATGATAATACCCTGCCTAACCCCTATTACCTTATAGATGATAATACCCTGCCTAACCCCTATTACCTTATAGATGATAACACCCTGCCTAACCCCTATTACCTTATATATGATAATACCCTGCCTAACCCCTATTACCTTATAGATGATAATACCCTGCCTAACCCCTATTACCTTATAGATGATAATACCCTGCCTAACCCCTATTACCTTATAGATGATAATACCCTGCCTAACCCCTATTACCTTATAGATGATAATACCCTGCCTAACCCCTATTACCTTATAGATGATAATACCCTGCCTAACCCCTATTACCTTATAGATGATAATACCCTGCCTAACCCCTATTACCTTATAGATGATAACACCCTGCCTAACCCCTATTACCTTATATATGATAATACCCTGCCTAACCCCTATTACCTTATAGATGATAATACCCTGCCTAACCCCTATTACCTTATAGATGATAATACCCTGCCTAACCCCTATTACCTTATATATGATAATACCCTGCCTAACCCCTATTACCTTATAGATGATAACACCCTGCCTAACCCCTATTACCTTATAGATGATAATACCCTGCCTAACCCCTATTACCTTATAGATGATAATACCCTGCCTAACCCCTATTACCTTATAGATGATAACACCCTGCCTAACCCCTATTACCTTATAGATGATAATACCCTGCCTAACCCCTATTACCTTATATATGATAATACCCTGCCTAACCCCTATTACCTTATAGATGATAATACCCTGCCTAACCCCTATTACCTTATAGATGATAATACCCTGCCTAACCCCTATTACCTTATAGATGATAATACCCTGCCTAACCCCTATTACCTTATAGATGATAATACCCTGCCTAACCCCTATTACCTTATATATGATAATACCCTGCCTAACCCCTATTACCTTATAGATGATAACACCCTGCCTAACCCCTATTACCTTATAGATGATAATACCCTGCCTAACCCCTATTACCTTATATATGATAATACCCTGCCTAACCCCTATTACCTTATATATGATAATACCCTGCCTAACCCCTATTACCTTATAGATGATAACACCCTGCCTAACCCCTATTACCTTATAGATGATAATACCCTGCCTAACCCCTATTACCTTATAGATGATAATACCCTGCCTAACCCCTATTACCTTATAGATGATAATACCCTGCCTAACCCCTATTACCTTATATATGATAACACCCTGCCTAACCCCTATCACCTTATAGATGATAACACCCTGCCTAACCCCTATTACCTTATAGATGATAATACCCTGCCTAACCCCTATTACCTTATAGATGATAACACCCTGCCTAACCCCTATTACCTTATATATGATAATACCCTGCTTAACCCCTATTACCTTATAGATGATAACACCCTGCCTAACCCCTATTACCTTATAGATGATAATACCCTGCCTAACCCCTATTACCTTATATATGATAATACCCTGCCTAACCCCTATTACCTTATATATGATAATACCCTGCCTAACCCCTATTACCTTATATATGATAATACCCTGCCTAACCCCTATTACCTTATAGATGATAATACCCTGCCTAACCCCTATCACCTTATAGATGATAATACCCTGCCTAACCCCTATTACCTTATAGATGATAACACCCTGCCTAACCCCTATTACCTTATAGATGATAATACCCTGCCTAACCCCTATTACCTTATAGATGATAATACCCTGCCTAACCCCTATTACCTTATATATGATAATACCCTGCCTAACCCCTATTACCTTATAGATGATAACACCCTGCCTAACCCCTATTACCTTATAGATGATAATACCCTGCCTAACCCCTATTACCTTATAGATGATAATACCCTGCCTAACCCCTATTACCTTATAGATGATAATACCCTGCCTAACCCCTATTACCTTATAGATGATAACACCCTGCCTAACCCCTATTACCTTATAGATGATAATACCCTGCCTAACCCCTATTACCTTATAGATGATAATACCCTGCCTAACCCCTATTACCTTATATATGATAATACCCTGCCTAACCCCTATTACCTTATAGATGATAATACCCTGCCTAACCCCTATTACCTTATATATGATAATACCCTGCCTAACCCCTATTACCTTATATATGATAATACCCTGCCTAACCCCTATTACCTTATAGATGATAATACCCTGCCTAACCCCTATTACCTTATAGATGATAATACCCTGCCTAACCCCTATTACCTTATAGATGATAATACCCTGCCTAACCCCTATTACCTTATAGATGATAACACCCTACCTAACCCCTATTACCTTATATATGATAATACCCTGCCTAACCCCTATTACCTTATAGATGATAACACCCTACCTAACCCCTATTACCTTATAGATGATAATACCCTGCCTAACCCCTATTACCTTATAGATGATTTTATTTATTTATTTTTTATTTTTATTTAACCTTTATTTAACCAGGTAGGCAAATTGAGAACACGTTCTCATTTACAATTGCGACCTGGCCAAGATAAAGCAAAGCAGTTCGACACATACAACAACACATAGTTACACATGGAGTAAAACAAACATATAGTCAATAATACAGTGAAAAAAAATAAGTCTATATACAATGTGAGCAAGTGAGGTGAGATAAGGGAGGTGAAGGCAAACAAATATATGTATAAATAAATAAAAATATAAAAAGGCCATGGAGGCGAAGTGAGTACAACACAGCAAGTAAAATAAAAACAAAAAAAACACTGGAATGGTTGGTTTGCAGTGGAAGAAAGTGCAAAGTAGAGACAGAAATAATGGGGTGCAAAGGAGCAAAATAAATTAATAAATAAATACAGTAGGTAAAGAGGTAGTTGTTTGGGCTAAATTGTAGATGGGTTATGTACAGGTGCAGTAATCTATGAGCTGCTCTGACAGCTGGTGCTTAAAGCTAGTGAGGGAGATAGGTGTTTCCAGTTTCAGAGATTTTTGTAGTTCGTTCCAGTCATTGGCAGCAGAGAACTGGAAGGAGAGGCGTCCAAAGGAAGAATTGGTTTTGGGGGTGACTAGAGAGATATACCTGCTGGAGCGCGTGCTACAGGTAGGTGCTGCTATGGTGACCAGCGAGCTGAGATAAGGGGGGACTTTACCTAGCAGGGTCTTGTAGATGACCTGGAACCAGTGGGTTTGGCGACGAGTATGAAGCGAGGGCCAGCCAACGAGAGTGTACAGGTTGCAGTGGTGGGTAGTATATGGGGCTTTGGTGACAAAACGGATGGCACTGTGATAGACTGCATCCAATTTATTGAGTAGGGTTTTGGAGGCTATTTTGTAAATGACATCACCGAAGTCGAGGATTGGTAGGATGGTCAGTTTTACAAGGGTATGTTTGGCAGCATGAGTAAAGGATGCTTTGTTGCGGAATAGGAAGCCAATTCTAGATTTGACTTTGGATTGGAGATGTTTGATGTGGGTCTGGAAGGAGAGTTTACAGTCTAACCAGACACCTAGGTATTTGTAGTGGTCCACATATTCTAAGTCAGAGCCGTCCAAAGTAGTGATGTTGGACAGGCGGGCAGGAGCAGGCAGCGATCGGTTGAAGAGCATGCATTTGGTTTTACTTGTATTTAAGAGCAGTTGGAGGCCACGGAAGGAGAGTTGTATGGCATTGAAGCTCGCCTGGAGGGTTGTTAACACAGTGTCAAAAGAAGGGCCAGAAGTATACAGAATAGTGTCGTCTGCGTAGAGGTGGATCAGAGAATCACCAGCAGCAAGAGCGACATCATTGATGTAAACAGAGAAGAGAGTCGGTCCAAGAATTGAACCCTGTGGCACCCCCATAGAGACTGCCAGAGGCCCGGACAACAGACCCTCCGATTTGACACACTGAACTCGATCAGAGAAGTAGTTGGTGAACCAGGCGAGGCAATCATAACACCCTGCCTAACCCCTATTACCTTATAGATGATAACACCCTGCCTAACCCCTATTACCTTATAGATGATAACACCCTGCCTAACCCCTATTACCTTATAGATGATAACACCCTGCCTAACCCCTATTACCTTATAGATGATAATACCCTGCCTAACCCCTATTACCTTATAGATGATAATACCCTGCCTAACCCCTATTACCTTATACACTGACACACACTGGACTCTACCCACACACTGGACTCTACCCACACACTGAAACATACTGGACTCTACCCACACACTGGACTCTACCCACACACTGGACTCTACCCACACACTGAAACATACTGGACTCTACCCACATACTGGACTCTACCCACACACTGGACTCTACCCACACACTGGACTCTACCCACACACTGACACACACTGGACTCTACCCACACACTGGACTCTACCCACACACTGAAACATACTGGACTCCACCCACACACTGGACTCTACCCACACACTGGATTCTACCCACACACTGACACACACTGGACTCTACCCACACACTGGACTCTACCCACACACTGACACACACTGGACTCTACCCACACACTGACACACACTGGACTCTACCCACACACTGGACTCTACCCACACACTGGACTCTACCCACACACTGACACACACTGGACTCTACCCACACACTGACACACACTGGACTCTACCCACACACTGGACTCTACCCACACACTGAAACATACTAGACTCTACCCACACACACTGGACTCTACCCACACACTGGACTCTACCCACACACTGGACTCTACCCACACACTGACACACACTGGACTCTACCCACACACTGAAACACACTGGACTCTACCCACACACTGTCACATACTGGACTCTACCCACACACTGACACACACTGGACTCTACCCACACACTGTCACATACTGGACTCTACCCACACACTGACACCCCAACATACACACACACACACACACACACACACACACACACACACACACACACACACACACACACACACACACACACACACACACACACACACACACACACACACACACACACACACACACACACACACACAATACCCTGCCTAACCCCTATTACCTTATAGATGATAATACCCTGCCTAACCCCTATTACCTTATACACTGACACACACTGGACTCTACCCACACACTGGACTCTACCCACACACTGAAACAAACTGGACTCTACCCACACACTGGACTCTACCCACACACTGGACTCTACCCACACACTGAAACATACTGGACTCTACCCACATACTGGACTCTACCCACACACTGGACTCTACCCACACACTGGACTCTACCCACACACTGACACACACTGGACTCTACCCACACACTGGACTCTACCCACACACTGAAACATACTGGACTCCACCCACACACTGACACACACTGGACTCTACCCACACACTGGATTCTACCCACACACTGACACACACTGGACTCTACCCACACACTGGACTCTACCCACACACTGAAACACACTGGACTCTACCCACACACTGACACACACTGGACTCTACCCACACACTGGACTCTACCCACACACTGGACTCTACCCACACACTGACACACACTGGACTCTACCCACACACTGACACACACTGGACTCTACCCACACACTGACACACACTGGACTCTACCCACACACTGAAACATACTGCACTCTACCCACACACTGAAACATACTAGACTCTACCCACACACACTGGACTCTACCCACACACTGGACTCTACCCACACACTGGACTCTACCCACACACTGACACACACTGGACTCTACCCACACACTGAAACACACTGGACTCTACCCACACACTGAAACACACTGGACTCTACCCACACACTGTCACATACTGGACTCTACCCACACACTGACACACACTGGACTCTACCCACACACTGAAACACACTGGACTCTACCCACACACTGTCACATACTGGACTCTACCCACACACTGACACACACTGGACTCTACCCACACACTGTCACATACTGGACTCTACCCACACACTGACACCCCAACATACACACACACACACACACACACACACACACACACACACACACACACACACACACACACACACACACACACACACACACACACACACACACACACACACACACACATACACACACACACACTACACACACACACACTACTCCCTGTATATAGCCATGTTATTTTCTACTTCATGTATATAGCCATGTTATTTTCTACTTCCTGTATATAGCCATGTTATTTTCTACTTCCTGTATATAGCCATGTTATTTTCTACTTCCTGTATATAGCCATGTTATTTTCTACTTCCTGTATATAGCCATGTAATTTTCTACTTCCTGTATATAGCCATGTTATTTTCTACTTCCTGTATATAGCCATGTTATTGGCTATATACAGGAAAAATGAAGCATTTCACTGTTAGTCTACACCTGTTGTTAATGAAGCATTTCACTGTTAGTCTACACCTGTTGTTTATGAAGCATTTCACTGTTAGTCTACACCTGTTGTTTATGAAGCATTTCACTGTTAGTCTACACCTGTTGTTTACCAAGCATTTCACTGTTAGTCTACACCTGTTGTTTACCAAGCATTTCACTGTTAGTCTACACCTGTTGTTTATGAAGCATTTCACTGTTAGTCGACACCTGTTGTTTATGAAGCATTTCACTGTTAGTCTACACCTGTTGTTTACTAAGCATTTCACTGTTAGTCTACACCTGTTGTTTATGAAGCATTTCACTGTTAGTCTACACCTGTTGTTTATGAAGCATTTCACTGTTAGTCTACACCTGTTGTTTATGAAGCATTTCACTGTTAGTCTACACCTGTTGTTTATGAAGCATTTCACTGTTAGTCTACACCTGTTGTTTACTAAGCATTTCACTGTTAGTCTACACCTGTTGTTTATGAAGCATTTCACTGTTAGTCTACACCTGTTGTTTATGAAGCATTTCACTGTTAGTCTACACCTGTTGTTTACCAAGCATTTCACTGTTAGTCTACACCTGTTGTTTACCAAGCATTTCACTGTTAGTCTACACCTGTTGTTTATGAAGCATTTCACTGTTAGTCTACACCTGTTGTTTACTAAGCATTTCACTGTTAGTCTACACCTGTTGTTTATGAAGCATTTCACTGTTAGTCTACACCTGTTGTTTATGAAGCATTTCACTGTTAGTCTACACCTGTTGTTTACTAAGCATTTCACTGTTAGTCGACACCTGTTGTTTATGAAGCATTTCACTGTTAGTCTACACCTGTTGTTTATGAAGCATTTCACTGTTAGTCTACACCTGTTGTTTACTAAGCATTTCACTGTTAGTCTACACCTGTTGTTTATGAAGCATTTCACTGTTAGTCTACACCTGTTGTTTATGAAGCATTTCACTGTTAGTCTACACCTGTTGTTTATGAAGCATTTCACTGTTAGTCTACACCTGTTGTTTACCAAGCATTTCACTGTTAGTCTACACCTTTTGCTTATGAAGCATTTCACTGTTAGTCTACACCTGTTGTTTATGAAGCATTTCACTGTTAGTCTACACCTGTTGTTTACCAAGCATTTCACTGTTAGTCTACACCTGTTGTTTACCAAGCATTTCACTGTTAGTCTACACCTGTTGTTTACCAGGCATTTCACTGTTAGTCTACACCTGTTGTTTATGAAGCATTTCACTGTTAGTCTACACCTGTTGTTTACCAAGCATTTCACTGTTAGTCTACACCTGTTGTTTACCAAGCATTTCACTGTTAGTCTACACCTGTTGTTTACCAAGCATTTCACTGTTAGTCTACAACTGTTGTTTATGAAGCATTTCACTGTTAGTCTACACCTGTTGTTTATGAAGCATTTCACTGTTAGTCTACACCTGTTGTTTACTAAGCATTTCACTGTTAGTCTACACCTGTTGTTTATGAAGCATTTCACTGTTAGTCTACACCTGTTGTTTATGAAGCATTTCACTGTTAGTCGACACCTGTTGTTTATGAAGCATTTCACTGTTAGTCTACACCTGTTGTTTACTAAGCATTTCACTGTTAGTCGACACCTGTTGTTTACTAAGCATTTCACTGTTAGTCTACACCTGTTGTTTACTAAGCATTTCACTGTTAGTCGACACCTGTTGTTTATGAAGCATTTCACTGTTAGTCGACACCTGTTGTTTATGAAGCATTTCACTGTTAGTCTACACCTGTTGTTTACCAAGCATTTCACTGTTAGTCGACACCTGTTGTTTACTAAGCATTTCACTCTTAGTCTACACCTGTTGTTTATGAAGCATTTCACTGTTAGTCTACACCTGTTGTTTACTAAGCATTTCACTGTTAGTCGACACCTGTTGTTTACCAAGCATTTCACTGTTAGTCTACACCTGTTGTTTACCAAGCATTTCACTGTTAGTCTACACCTGTTGTTTATGAAGCATTTCACTGTTAGTCGACACCTGTTGTTTATGAAGCATTTCACTGTTAGTCTACACCTGTTGTTTATGAAGCATTTCACTGTTAGTCTACACCTGTTGTTTATGAAGCATTTCACTGTTAGTCTACACCTGTTGTTTACCAAGCATTTCACTGTTAGTCTACACCTGTTGTTTATGAGGTATGTGACAAATAAAATGTGATTGATTTGATCAGATTTGAACCCCTCTCAGCTGGAAGCGCATGCAGACATACGCTCTGAAGTTAACAAAGGCAGCGCGCCGTGTGAGTTGCTACCCCTGAGTGTAGCACTGTGAATAGAGCTCACTCAGGGGAAAACTACCATGCTGTTCAGGGTCTCCTTTATTAATCAAAATAAAACGGTTTAACATTTTACCCTTCACTCTTTTATATCTTTAAATCAACTGACATCGTAGTTTGAGCTCAGAATGCTATCTAAATAAACTGTTACCCAATTGGGTATTCAATCAACAAAAAAATTTACATCTGACTCTTTTCCGGTACCCCCCTGTACATAGCCTCGCTATTGTTATTTTACTGCTGCTCTTTAATTATTTGTTACTTTTATTTCTTTAGGTATTTTTTCTTAAAACTGCATTGTTGGTTAAGGGCTTGTAAGTAAGCATTTCACTGTAAGGTCAACACCTGTTGTATTCGGTGCATGTGACAAATAACATTTGATATGATTTGATCTCTTAGAATGAAACCATTTCTATCCTGGTACAGATACATGTTGACACAATGAAATAATCTTAACTTCCGTTGTATATCTATTTTCCTCATCAAAGAGGAGGACGTTTATCATATATTGTATATATAAGATATATCTTCAGTTTAGAGTTGTAATAATAGAGAAAAAACTGGTGGAACTACTTTCTGGTCACACACTGGTCACACGCTGGTCACACGCTGGTCACAACTCAATTGACGATGTCGTACCCAGAGCAACGATTAAAACATTCCCAAACCAGAAACCGTGGATTGATGGCAGCATTCGCCTTATCCCAGTCTGCTGTTCCCACATGCTTCAAGAGGGCCACCATTGTTCCTGTTCCCAAGAAAGCTAAGGTAACTGAGCTAAATGACTACCGCCCCGTAGCACTCACTTCCGTCATCATGAAGTGCTTTGAGAGACTAGTTAAGGACCATATCACCTCCACCCTACCTGACACCCTAGTCCCACTACAATTTGCTTACCGACCCAATAGGTCCACAGACGACGCAATCGCAACCACACTGCACACTGCCCTAACCCATCTGGACAAGAGGAATACCTATGTGAGAATGCTGTTCATCGACTACAGCTCAGCATTTAACACCATAGTACCCTCCAAACTCGTCATCAAGCTCGAGACCCTGGGTCTCGACCCCGCCCTGTGCAACTGGGTCCTGGACTTCCTGACGGGCCGCCCCCAGGTGGTGAGGGTAGGTAACAACATCTCCACCCCGCAGATCCTCAACACTGGGGCCCCACAAGGGTGCGTTCTGAGCCTTCTCCTGTACTCCCTGTTCACCCACGACTGCGTGGCCATGCACGCCTCCAACTCAATCATCAAGTTTGCAGACGACACTACAGTGGTAGGCTTGATTACCAACAACGACGAGACGGCCTACAGGGAGGAGGTGAGGGCCCTCGGAGTGTGGTGTCAAGAAAATAACCTCACACTCAACGTCAACAAAACAAAGGAGATGATTGTGGACTTCAGGAAACAGCAGAGGGAGCACCCCCCTATCCACATCGACGGGACAGTAGTGGAGAAGGTGGAAAGTTTTAAGTTCCTCGGTGTACACATCACGGACAAACTGAATTGGTCCACCCACACAGACAGCGTTGTGAAGAAGGCGCAGCAGCGCCTCTTCAACCTCAGGAGGCTGAAGAAATTCGGCTTGTCACCAAAAGCACTCACAAACTTCTACAGATGCACAATCGAGAGCATCCTGTCGGGCTGTATCACCGCCTGGTACGGCAACTGCTCCGCCCACAACCGTAAGGCTCTCCAGAGGGTAGTGAGGTCTGCACAACGCATCACCGGGGGCA
The DNA here is from genome assembly GCF_045679555.1 of Salvelinus alpinus. NCBI lineage: Eukaryota > Metazoa > Chordata > Actinopteri > Salmoniformes > Salmonidae > Salvelinus > Salvelinus alpinus. The sequence continues at coordinate 45,461,378 of NC_092101.1, read as the reverse complement.
AACTACCTGCCCTCCAGGACACCTACACCACCCGATGTCACAGGAAGGCCATAAAGATCATCAAGGACAACAACCACCCGAGCCACTGCCTATTCACCCTGCTATCATCCAGAAGGCGAGGTCAGTACAGGTGCATCAAAGCAGGGACCGAGAGACTGAAAAACAGCTTCTATCTCAAGGCCATCAGACTGTTACACTAACATTTAGTGGCCGCAGCCAACATACTGACTCAACTCCAGTCACTTTATTAATGGGAATTTATGGAAATGTATGTAAAAATGTATCACTAGCCACTTTAAACAATGCCACAATGCCACATATAATGTTTACATACCCTACATTACTCATCTCATATGTATATGTATATACTGTACTCTATATCATCTACTGCATCTTGCCATCTTTATGTAATACATGTATCACTAGCCACTTTAAACTATGCCACTTTATGTTTATATACCCTACATTACTCATCTCATATGTATATACTGTACTCTATACCATCTACTGCATCTTGCCTATGCCGTTCTGTACCATCACTCATTCATATATCTTTATGTACATATTCTTTATCCCTTTACACTTGTGTGTATAAGGTGGTAGTTGTGGAATTGTTAGGTTAGATTACTCGTTGGTTATTACTGCATTGTTGGAACTAGAAGCACAAGCATTTCGCTACACTCGCATTAACACCTGCTAACCATGTGTATGTGACAAATAAAATTTGATTTGATTTGAATTGTATTACAATTGAGTACAAAAAAAGAGAGTACAAAACAGTATAGGCTAATTGAATTCCAGCCTCCGGGAGAAGTTGAGAAAAACCGTAAACATCTGAGCCTGCAAGAGGAAAATAGGAAGAGCATTTTCAAATGACAAAATTTCCACAAATTTAGAATTTTTGCTTTGTGATTCTTGGTTTGTTCTTTTTCTTCTTAGAACCTAATTCTTTCTTGTGGAATACTTTTCCATCTGGCTTCCTACTTCATGTCAGTCTGAGGTTTCCTCCAGTCTTTCCTTCATCCTCCAGATTCGTCTTTATTCAAACAACAGAAAGAGTCTCTAATTACATGATTCAGTGACATAACATCTCTTTATACTGTAGGTCTACTCTGTCTCTATGTTGGTCACCATTTTATTTAAAGTGACTGTATTAGTTGTTAGTGAGCTGGTTGTTGATGACGAGGTTGAGACTGGCCTCCATCCCAGCAGGATCATTCAGATCCAGATCAGTGTCCAGGTTCAGCTCCACTCTCATGATCTGCCTCTTCCCTGTTAAAGAATAAACAGGAATGTTGGGTTTCAAATGGAATGGAATTAACCACAACTATGATTTGTGTAACATCATGGGATGGCTGGTAGCCTAGTGGTTAGAGCATTGAAAAGTTGCTGGATCGAATCCCTGGAGCTGACAAGGTAAAATTCAGTATTTCTGCACCTGAACAAGGCAGTTAACCCACTGTTCCCTGGTAGGCCGTCATTGTAAATAAGAATTTGTTCTTAACTGACTTGCCAGTAACCGAAAGGTTGCTGGATCGAATCCCTGAGCTGACATGGTAAAAAGCTGTTGTTCAAGGCCATCATTGTAAATTGTAAATAAGAATTTGTTCTTAACTGACATTAAAAAATAAAAATAAATAAATATTTTAGCACATCATATGAGTCCGATAAAGGTCATGTTTGACTTCAATCTATGGTGCCAAGCCATTTAGTGGTACAGGGAGTGATCCTCATTGCTTAACTTTGTGTACAGGAGAATATCCATCATGTGTTTTGCAGGTAAACCCTGTTCTCACTGTAGAGGAGATCATCACTCACCACCATAGCAAAAGAAGGCATTTTTGATGCCACACAACCAATCTGCCAAATGTGACACAGTTCTCTGCCCAGTGGCCAGAACGGACGTTATTCGGTTGTCCCTTGATCCAATTTGTGAATGAGTCACTCTGGTCTGACCAGGTCCAGGGCTTCCTGTGCAAGCCGATCCACACCACCACCTGGTCACCAGCTACACCTGGTACACTAGCCATCTCTTTGTTCTCATTGTGGTTCCTCACACTGTCTGTAGTTCTCCCTGCAGTAGCTTTGAGCCTCTCTCCACTTCTCCCTGCAGTAGCTCTGAGCCTCTCTCCACTTCTCCCTGCAGTAGCTCTGAGCCTCTCTCCACTTCTCCCTGCAGTAGCTCTGAGCCTCTCTCCACTTCTCCCTGCAGTAGCTCTGAGCCTCTCTCCACTTCTCCCTGCAGTAGCTCTGAGCCTCTCTCCACTTCTCCCTGCAGTAGCTCTGAGCCTCTCTCCACTTCTCCCTGCAGTAGCTCTGAGCCTCTCTCCACTTCTCCCTGCAGTAGCTCTGAGCCTCTCTCCACTTCTCCCTGCAGTAGCTCTGAGCCTCTCTCCACTTCTCCCTGCAGTAGCTCTGAGCCTCTCTCCACTTCTCCCTGCAGTAGCTCTGAGCCTCTCTCCACTTCTCCCTGCAGTAGCTCTGAGCCTCCCTCCACTTCTCCCTGCAGTAGCTCTGAGCCTCTCTCCACTTCTCCCTGCAGTAGCTCTGAGCCTCTCTCCAGTCCATTGCCTCTCCTATGTAAACATAATTCTCCTGAAGCTGAGCTGTAAGACAGTATGTACAATCTAACATAGACTTAACTTTTACATATTGCACTCGTAATAAATGCTTTAAAAATTGGTTGTAAAGTCTGGATAAGTAGTATATAGATAGTTAATTGTGTATTTGATAAATCAGTATAAAAAAGTGCTCAATTGTAGAAGTAGTCAATTGTATAGTTTCCCTGTGTGTGATTGTAGCTTTTGAGTGCAGAAAATATGAATCAATTCACACCATGGTAGCAGATGAATGAATGTTCACTGGAACACGTGCGATCAGACCACTCAGACAACTCAGTCATGACATCACAGGACCATTACAAACCCTGGCCAGGTCACCTCCATGTTGTCTACAGAGGCCAGGTCACCTCCATGTTGTCTACAGAGGCCAGGTCACCTCCATGTTGAGTGGCAATGTGGTAGAGAATTCTACAATGTTTGTCTGTCAGTCTCCTCTCTACAGTATCTCTCTCTTTGTCTCACTCTCTGTCTCACTCTCTCTCTGTCTCTGTCTTTCTCTGGGTCTCTCTCGGTCTCTCTCTGTCACTCTCTTTCGCTGTCTTTTTCTCAAATCAAATCAAATCAAACCAAATTGTATTAGTCACATGCGCTGAATACAACAGGTTACATTACAGTGAAATGCTTACTTACAAGCCCCTAACCAACAATAGCGAGACTATATACAGGGGGTACCGGTACAGACTCAATGTGCGGGGGCACCGGTTAGTCGAGGTAATTTAAGTAATATGTACATGTAGGTAGAGTTATTAAAGTGACTATGCATAGATAATAACAGAGAGTAGCAGCGGCGTAAAAGAGGGGAGGGGGGGGGGGGGGGGCAATGCAAATAGTCTGGGTAGCCATTTGATCAGATGTTCAGGAGTCTTATGGCTTGGGGGTAGAAGCTGTTTAGAAGCCTCTTGGACCTAGACTTGGCGCTCCGGTACCGCTTGCCGTGCGGTAGCAGAGAGAACTATCTGTGGTTAGGGTGGCTGGAGTCTTTGACAATTTTTAGGGCCTTTCTCTGACACGGCCTGGTATAGAGGTCCTGGATGGCAGGAAGCTTTGCCCTGGGCCGTGTACTGGTGTACTGGTGTGTTCGCACTACCCTCTGTAGTGCCTTGCGGTCGGAGGCCGAGCAGTTGCCGTAGCAGTAGTTTGTTGGTGATGTGGACACCAAGGAACGTGAAGCTCTCAACCTGCTCCACTACAGCCCCGTTGATGAGAATGGGGTCTGATTGTATTGCGTGCTCGGTCCTCCTGTAGTCACAATCATCTCCTTTGTCTCGATCACATTGAGGGAGAAGTTGTTGTCCTGACACCACACGGCCAAGTCTCTGACCTCCTCCCTATAGGCTGTCTCGTCGTTGTCGGAGATCAGGCCTACCACTGTTGTGTCATCAGCAAACTTAATAATGGTGTTGGAGTTTAACATTCTCTCGGTCTCTCTCTTTCGCTCTATCTGTCTCTTTCTGTCTTTTTCGCTCTGTCTGTCACTCTCTCTCTGTCTATCTCTCTGTCTGTCTCTGTCGATGTCTCTCTATCTGTCTCTCTCTCTTTGTCGCTGTCTCTTTCTCTCTCTCTGTCTTTCTCTCGCTCCTACAGAGTTGGCCTGCCAGTACATAGTGTATATTCTGTGGATTTGATTACCGCTGGGCCAAACCCCATGTAGTGGACCTGTTGGAAGCACAGTGTATTTAGAGTATGTCCATTCTGTCTGGAGAGGTCATTTAGTTAAGTGAGCTGAACGTTCCACTCTCCCTCCAGCTCGTACAGAGGGTAGAGCAAGTGTAAAAAGTCCTCCATTTTTTAAATAATTAATATACACCATAGTAGGAAATTATGCTTACTGTAGGTATAGTGGACTGTAGGAAGTGAGCCTGCATGTTAGTGAACCGTGGTGTAATCAGGCTCTGCGGCGGTGGAGCGGTCGTCAGGAGATAAGTGGTCAGATGGATGGCAGGGCTTAGCGCTTCGTTAGTGTGTGTGTGTGTGTCTGTCTTGTTAGTGAAGGGTCAGTGAACTGCCGTCCAAATTTCTAAATGGCCACTCAGACCAGAGCTCTGTGTGTGTGTGTGTGTGTGTGTGTGTGTGTGTGTGTGTGTGTGTGTGTGTGTGTGTGTGTGTGCGTGTGCGTGTGCGTGCGTGCGTGTATCACTATCAGACCACTGGGTTTGTCTGCAGCTTGTCACTCAGGCTTGCTGTTTAGTCTGCAAGAAATAGATAACCTTGTATTTCAGTGTGATTTCAGGGGAAAAAGACAGTTCTCAGCATGTCCATATTCAGCGGTTTATTATTTACAATCAGTTGTAAAATGGATCCCTTGAATTGATACCAACCCACTGGCCACACTATGTAATTTAAACATGGAAATGTGGGTAATATTTGGTTGAGAGGTTGATCAAGGAGATTTCATACTTTATTCATCCATTGAACAGACGGCCAGAAGTTGGTGGAAATCCCAATGTGTTAACAGGACGCTTTTAACCATCTAAAAGCACAACCAAATTACAAAAACAATGATTTTTGGTTTAGTTGTCACCAACATGTCTATTGCTGCGCATTCAGCCATAAAAGCACAACACAGTTAAATGTGAATACATTGTCAGATACGTTGTATGTATACAATTTCGGCTGGCGTTAAGGCCGCGTTAGTGTCAAACGCACATTAGTTTGCAATTTCGTAATGTAAAAACTGGCGCACTAGCATTTTCCACCGCCAACGCCAGGTTCAGCAATTAACTTGTCTTACGCTTGCGCTCAGATAGGAGGGATGGAGATATTTTAGGCATGTCCTGTAAGACATGATCCGAAGTGCTAATTTCAGGCAGCGCTGGTAGGGATATTTAAGACCAACCAAAAGCTGGTTTTAGTGGTAACACAGTTGGTTATGGCATGAATGTTGACCGCGGAAACGCAGCCTATCCAGCCGGGACGCACACTGCCCATAATACGCATGGAACAAGAGTAGTCTATTGTGCTTTCCGTACCTGTATACTAAGTATTTAGAAACATTAAAAACATTTTTTCCCCATTTTGTTTTATTTGGTTAAAAAAACAAGCATAGCCTCCCCTCCTCTCAATGAAGGCTTTTTTTGTCCTGTCCAATGCAATCGCGAAGTAGTCAAGACTGTCGATAAAGGGTTTGACTCCTGAGACCACTTGGAAATACATCTCAATCACCAAAGCTTTATTAAAATATAAAGTTTGAGAGGAGCAAAACAGTGAGCTGACATAACCTTTTTTACCTCTGCATTGTAGGCAGGCCCACATTATTTTTACCATGCAGGTCCCGTTTCAGACGTGCGTAAAACCCCCTCCCTGATGTACTACAGTAGGTTATGTGTCACGCCCATCATGAAACGAGAGATGAGAACCTCGGTGAATACCGATGAACCTCTTATTTAGAAGTTATCTGTAACCTGTAAGACTTACTTGTTTTGCGTTTCATATGTTCAAAACCCAAGCCCTCCTTTACGCCTCGATCACTGTTATTGCGTTATGGTACACCAGAAGGACATTCATTTACAATGGAATGCTGCGTTTGCCTTGCAGCGTTGTTTGCAAGGTAAGCGTACATTGGATGTATCGAACGTATGCATCAAACTGTACGTGTCGACGGCTTGACAGAAATGGTAGCGGAAGGCGAATGTTGAACTTTTGACCTGTCGGTGTGATCAAGACGTTAGGCCTAGTATAACGAAGGCTGGTTCAACAGCAATGCATTACATTTTACATTTATTTATTTATTTATTGTTGGTGTTTTCGTTTAATATTATTACAACCAATCTTACTAGAATGATTCACTTTCCTGGTTTTATGGTGATAACGTCAGTGGCGCGAATGCAATGCAACTTCTGGAGATGTGTGATTGCGATGTGATCTGTAAAATGGTTCCGATTATGTTCATAAAACATAGATCTATTTAGGAGCAGCATATTGATTAGTGGACATTCTCCCTTCTCTTTATACTGGATCTTTGTCCATCTACTGTGAAACGTTTGGATATGCGTAAAACCCTCCACAGTCTGCGTTGTTTTAATATTATATGTTCACGGGGAGAAATGTATGGTACCTTTAAGTGTGACATAGCCTATTTCAAACAAGTTGTTTCGGTTTGTTTAGATTTTGATTAGAATTAATAGTTCTCTTTGTAGGCTTTATCAATGATGAATTTAATATTGTTTATTGACAATGTTTGTCATGTCCCTGTTCAGTCATAATGCAATTTACATTAAGCCAAGCACCTATATCAGTGTAAATGCTTTTGAAGCCATGCAAATATTTAGAACAATGTGGACGGAAAATGGATTCAAGTTCATGTAAGGAAAAGTCTACTTTTTTTTTCTTTTCGTCTCTGTTAGCCATTTACCAATCCATAACGGACTAACATTGGAATTGGAGTTGATTTCAGAACAATACATAAAATACCGTAAATACACGACTTGAAGCAACCACATATTTCGCCATGGAGCACGTTTTGATTGGCCAGTGAAGTGCCAAGCCTCGACACACCCACAATGTGTTAATTGATAAAAAAACAGCCCTTTCGCGCTAACGCCAGCAAGTGCCGATAATTGTAATAGTGAAAATAGCTCAAATATTTCTGAAACACACCTGAACCTATAGCACTACAGACTGCACTTAGATGTACCATTGTGTTAGGTTCGTTAAAATAGAGCCCTTAAAGTGTTATCACTGTGCTTCATCAATTAGCACAACCAAATGACCTGGATTGCAGTTGGGATTACATTAAAAGTACATAGTGCGAAATCATCACTACTGTTTAAGATTCTGCACAGATTATTAGAGCAATTGTGAAGCTCTCCTATCTTGAACGTGCACGCTTTCTATGATTACACAAGAATACATTTATAGTTACAGTAGTGCAAAAAAGGTATTAGGTGAACAATAGGTAAGTAAAGAAATAAAAACAACAGTAAAAAGACAGTGAAAAACAGTAGCGAGGCTATATACAGTTGTAACGGCAGACTTCCTCCTCTTCGTCTGAAGAGGAGGTGTAGCAGGGATCGGACCAAGACGCAGCGTAGTTCGTGTTCAACATGTTTAATAAAAAGACGATAAACGTGAACACTATACAATACAAAATAACAAATGTGGCAAAACCGAAACAGTCCTATCTGGTGCAGAGAACACAAAGACAGAAGACAACCACCCACAAACCCCAACACAAAACAAGCTACCTAAATATGGTTCCCAATCAGAGACAATGACAAACACCTGCCTCTGATTGAGAACCATATCAGGCCATACATAGAAATGGACAAACTAGACACACAACATAGAATGCCCACCCAGCTCACGTCCTGACCAACACTAAAACAAAGAAAACACAAAAGAACTATGGTCAGAACGTGACAACAGTAGCGAGGCTACAGATGTGTTACTCATTTTTAGGTTGAATAAATACTGTTACATTTAGTTTGTAAAATATCCTTAACTTTAGGCTATTTAGTGTATTACAAAGGTAACATTGAATTCTGTTTGGTCAACAACGCAGGATAGTTTCATCTGAGCCACTGGCTTAATCCTATTATTTTATTGTTGGGTTAGTTAGAGATGTAGATACAACATAGCCTATTAACTTGTCGACAAGTTAACAAATTATATTTACTGTATTGCAAAAGTGACTGAATTGTGTTTGATTGTCAACAAATTCCAATTTGTATACAAGTTTACAATTTATATATGCTTGATTCACATCTCCATCTCAACCAAAAATCTAAGTTAAAGAAATCTAATCTAACTTTAAATGCACTTTATTACGTTTGATTTGATTTACTCCTATCCTTTAACTTAGATTTGTTTGGTTGAGATGGAGACATGAATCCAACAAATTAATGATTAATTTGTAGACAAACAGGATATTTGAATTGTGTTTGGTTGTCATTGCAACCAAACATCAACATTTTAAAGGAGATGTATCTTCTGCTTGGATAGTTCCATTTGTACCGCTGATTTAGTCTGGCTTCAATTCCAGTTTCTCTACAAATTAATAATTGATGAGTTGGATTCAGGTCTCCATCTCAACAAAAAATATGATTTAAAGAATAGGACTAAATCAAATCACTATGTAAATACGTCTCTGAGATGGAGACGTGAATCCAATGTATTAATGAATAACTTGAAGATTACATTTGAAATAGACCAAAGCTTGAAATCCTAGACCTGAATCCTGGGTTGAACTGAAACAATAGCTGTTGATGACTTTACAAATGCTACATAGTCCTAAATAGTATAGTTGATTATATACGACTTATAAAGTTTGGTTTCATTTCCTTTGCTCTGTTAAACCTTCCCTTTGGAATGACTTTGATAGCGACAGTGAACATATTGTGTTATTAAGAGATCTCTCAATAATCATTCTCACGACAGGACATTGGTAGTAGTCAGGGACAAGTATGAAAGCTAAACTGGGCTGGGTTAAAACCCTGGATGGGAGACTAAAGTAATCGGTGTAGATAGATCAATTCTCCAGTAGGAGGTGCTGCCCAGCCTAAACATGTTTTTCTGATCATGGATATAATATTCAAGATCTGATGTTGTTTCAAAGGTACAAATTCAATATATTGTGTACAAGGTTTGTCTATGTTGAACATTGGTTACAATGATATCATAATCCTGTGGTTGAAATTTCACCTTCAAAACAACAGTTTACTTTTTGATTACTTTTTTCAAATAGAATCTATTTTCCACATAGATTCCACGTCATAGAATGTTGACAAATTGCATTGAAGCAACGTTAATTTAACCATTTTATGTTAATTGAAATTTAAAGGTAAATTCCAATTGAGTGTTTACCGTTAATGCAGTCTCTGCAAACGCGAGAACATTGCCTTTAAATTTCAATCGCACTATAATCACATTTCCGCAATAAGGACGGAATCCAGGCCTAACTAATATAATGTAAACTCATATAAGTCATCCGATGCCTTTTTCCAACCTCAGTATGGTCAGTTGTGTAGCAGTGTATTGTTGTCGTGGTCCATGTAGCAGTAAATGAGAGGTACAGAGTGTATCACCACAGGAGAGAAGAACTGCTGCTGCTGGAATGACTGGCAGGTCCCTGTGTCCACAGGGAGGGAGGGGGAATGCATGTGTGTGCGCGTCCGTGGGTATCCGTCCATGTGCGTCCATCCGTGTGTGTTTGTGTTTGTGTTGGACCAGGCCTGCCAGTGGAAGGCAGTATCTCCAGGGAGGTCTCTCTCTACCAGACCTGCTGTTGGGTCAGAAAGAGAGGAGGACAGGAAGAGAAGGGTAGAATGATAGAACTGTTGGGTCAGAAAAAGAGGAGGACAGGAAGAGAAGGGTAGAATGATAGAACTGTTGGGTCAGAAAGAGAAGAGGACAGGAAGAGAAGGGTAGAATGATAGAACTGCGGAGGAAGAGAGACACATGGCTGAGCGTCTCTGTATGTACACATTAAAAAAAATGTATGTATTTCTCACACTGCGTCAGGAATAGTTTTGGAGTCCTTTGTGGGAATCCCTCAACAAAAAACACACACACACACACACACACACACACACACACACACACACACACACACACACACACACACACACACACACACACACACACACACACACACACACACACACACTAAAATTACAAAAGGTTAGCTTGAGTTAACTGATTAACTGTGACAGCCCTAGTATCCATCTATACTTGTTATATCTTTTTGATACTGTAACAGATCTGTCAATATGGGGAGAGAGTGTGTCGTAGACCAGTTCTGTCACTGCCAGGGGAGAAAGAGTGTCATAGACCAGTTCTGTCACTGTGGGGAGAGAGAGTGTCATGGACCAGTTCTGTCACTGTGGGGAGAGAGAGTGTCATAGACCAGTTCTGTCACTGTGGGGAGAGAGAGTGTCATGGACCAGTTCTGTCACTGTGGGGAGAGAGAGTGTCATGGACCAGTTCTGTCACTGCCAGGGGAGAGAGAGTGTCATGGACCAGTTCTGTCACTGTGGAGAGAGAGAGTGTCAATGACCAGTTCTGTCACTGTGGGGAGAGAGAGAGTCATGGACCAGTTCTGTCACTGTGGGGAGAGAGAGAGTGTCATGGACCAGTTCTGTCACTGTGGGGAGAGAGAGTGTCATAGACCAGTTCTGTCACTGTGTGGAGAGAGAGTGTCATGGACCAGTTCTGTCACTGTGGGGAGAGAGAGTGTCATGGACCAGTTCTGTCACTGTGGGGAGAGAGAGTGTCATATACCAGTTCTGTCACTGTGGGGAGAGAGAGAGTCATATACCAGTTCTGTCACTGTGGGGAGAGAGAGTGTCATAGACCAGTTCTGTCACTGTAGGGAGAGAGAGTGTCATGGACCAGTTCTGTCACTGTGGGGAGAGAGAGTGTCATATACCAGTTCTGTCACTGTGGGGAGAGAGAGTGTCATATACCAGTTCTGTCACTGCCAGGGGAGAGAGAGAGTGTCATGGACCAGTTCTGTCACTGTGGGGAGAGAGAGTGTCATGGACCAGTTCTGTCACTGTGGGGAGAGAGAGAGTGTCATAGACCAGTTCTGTCACTGTGGGGAGAGAGAGTGTCATATACCAGTTCTGTCACTGCCAGGGGAGAGAGAGTGTCATAGACCAGTTCTGTCACTGTGGGGAGAGAGAGAGTGTCATAGACCAGTTCTGTCACTGTGGGGGGAGAGAGAGTGTCATAGACCAGTTCTGTCACTGCCAGGGGAGAGAGAGTGTCATGGACCAGTTCTGTCACTGTGGGGAGAGAGAGTGTCATGGACCAGTTCTGTCACTGTGGGGAGAGAGAGTGTCATGGACCAGTTCTGTCACTGCCAGGGGAGAGAGAGTGTCTAGGACCAGTTCTGTCACTGTGGGGAGAGAGAGTGTCATGGACCAGTTCTGTCACTGTGGGGAGAGAGAGAGTGTCATAGACCAGTTCTGTCACTGTGGGGGGAGAGAGAGTGTCATAGACCAGTTCTGTCACTGCCAGGGGAGAGAGAGTGTCTAGGACCAGTTCTGTCACTGTGGGGAGAGAGAGTGTCATGGACCAGTTCTGTCACTGTGGGGAGAGAGAGAGTGTCATGGACCAGTTCTGTCACTGTGGGGGGAGAGAGAGTGTCATAGACCAGTTCTGTCACTGTGGGGAGAGAGAGAGTGTCATGGACCAGTTCTGTCACTGTGGGGAGAGAGAGTGTCATGGACCAGTTCTGTCACTGTGGGGAGAGAGAGAGTGTCATGGACCAGTTCTGTCACTGTGGGGAGAGAGAGTGTCTAGGACCAGTTCTGTCACTGTGGGGAGAGAGAGAGTGTCATGGACCAGTTCTGTCACTGTGGGGAGAGAGAGAGTGTCATGGACCAGTTCTGTCACTGTGGGGAGAGAGAGTGTCATGGACCAGTTCTGTCACTGTGGGGAGAGAGAGAGTGTCATGGACCAGTTCTGTCACTGTGGGGAGAGAGAGTGTCTAGGACCAGTTCTGTCACTGTGGGGAGAGAGAGAGTCATAGACCAGTTCTGTCACTGTGGGGAGAGAGAGTGTCATGGACCAGTTCTGTCACTGTGGGGAGAGAGAGTGTCATGGACCAGTTCTGTCACTGTGGGGAGAGAGAGTGTCATGGACCAGTTCTGTCACTGTGGGGAGAGAGAGAGTGTCATGGACCAGTTCTGTCACTGTGGGGAGAGAGAGAGTGTCATGGACCAGTTCTGTCACTGTGGGGAGAGAGAGTGTCATGGACCAGTTCTGTCACTGTGGGGAGAGAGAGAGTGTCATGGACCAGTTCTGTCACTGTGGGGAGAGAGAGTGTCTAGGACCAGTTCTGTCACTGTGGGGAGAGAGAGAGTCATAGACCAGTTCTGTCACTGTGGGGAGAGAGAGTGTCATGGACCAGTTCTGTCACTGTGGGGAGAGAGAGTGTCATGGACCAGTTCTGTCACTGTGGGGAGAGAGAGAGTGTCATGGACCAGTTCTGTCACTGTGGAGAGAGAGAGAGTGTCATAGACCAGTTCTGTCACTGTGGAGAGAGAGAGAGTGTCATAGACCAGTTCTGTCACTGTGGGGAGAGAGAGAGTGTCATAGACCAGTTCTGTCACTGTGGGGAGAGAGAGTGTCATGGACCAGTTCTGTCACTGTGGGGAGAGAGAGAGTGTCATGGACCAGTTCTGTCACTGTGGGGAGAGAGAGTGTCATAGACCAGTTCTGTCACTGTGTGGAGAGAGAGTGTCATGGACCAGTTCTGTCACTGTGGGGAGAGAGAGTGTCATGGACCAGTTCTGTCACTGTGGGGAGAGAGAGTGTCATAGACCAGTTCTGTCACTGTGGGGAGAGAGAGTGTCATAGACCAGTTCTGTCACTGTGGGGAGAGAGAGTGTCATGGACCAGTTCTGTCACTGTGGGGAGAGAGAGTGTCATAGACCAGTTCTGTCACTGTGGGGAGAGAGAGTGTCATGGACCAGTTCTGTCACTGTGGGGAGAGAGAGTGTCATGGACCAGTTCTGTCACTGTGGGGAGAGAGAGTGTCATGGACCAGTTCTGTCACTGTGGGGAGAGAGAGTGTCATGGACCAGTTCTGTCACTGTGGGGAGAGAGAGAGTGTGTCGTAGACCAGTTCTGTCACTGTGGGGAGAGAGAGTGTCATGGACCAGTTCTGTCACTGTGGGGAGAGAGAGTGTCATGGACCAGTTCTGTCACTGTGGGGAGAGAGAGTGTCATGGACCAGTTCTGTCACTGTGGGGAGAGAGAGTGTCATGGACCAGTTCTGTCACTGTGGGGAGAGAGAGTGTCATGGACCAGTTCTGTCACTGTGGGGAGAGAGAGTGTCATGGACCAGTTCTGTCACTGTGGGGAGAGAGAGAGTGTCATGGACCAGTTCTGTCACTGTGGGGAGAGAGAGAGTGTCATGGACCAGTTCTGTCACTGTGGGGAGAGAGAGAGTGTCATGGACCAGTTCTGTCACTGTGGGGAGAGAGAGAGTGTCATGGACCAGTTCTGTCACTGTGGGGAGAGAGAGAGTGTCATGGACCAGTTCTGTCACTGTGGGGAGAGAGAGTGTCATAGACCAGTTCTGTCACTGTGTGGAGAGAGAGTGTCATGGACCAGTTCTGTCACTGTGGGGAGAGAGAGTGTCATGGACCAGTTCTGTCACTGTGGGGAGAGAGAGTGTCATAGACCAGTTCTGTCACTGTGGGGAGAGAGAGTGTCATAGACCAGTTCTGTCACTGTGGGGAGAGAGAGTGTCATGGACCAGTTCTGTCACTGTGGGGAGAGAGAGTGTCATAGACCAGTTCTGTCACTGTGGGGAGAGAGAGAGTGTCATGGACCAGTTCTGTCACTGTGGGGAGAGAGAGTGTCATGGACCAGTTCTGTCACTGTGGGGAGAGAGAGTGTCATAGACCAGTTCTGTCACTGTGTGGAGAGAGAGAGTGTCATAGACCAGTTCTGTCACTGTGGGGAGAGAGAGTGTCATGGACCAGTTCTGTCACTGTGGGGAGAGAGAGTGTCATGGACCAGTTCTGTCACTGTGGGGAGAGAGAGTGTCATGGACCAGTTCTGTCACTGTGGGGAGAGAGAGAGTGTGTCGTAGACCAGTTCTGTCACTGTGGGGAGAGAGAGAGTGTCATGGACCAGTTCTGTCACTGTGGGGAGAGAGAGAGTGTCATAGACCAGTTCTGTCACTGTGGGGAGAGAGAGTGTCATAGACCAGTTCTGTCACTGTGGGGAGAGAGAGTGTCATGGACCAGTTCTGTCACTGTGGGGAGAGAGAGAGTGTCATGGACCAGTTCTGTCACTGTGGGGAGAGAGAGAGTGTCATGGACCAGTTCTGTCACTGTGGGGAGAGAGAGTGTCATGGACCAGTTCTGTCACTGTGGGGAGAGAGAGTGTCATGGACCAGTTCTATCACTGCCAGGGGAGAGAGAGTGTCATGGACCAGTTCTGTCACTGTGGGGAGAGAGAGAGTGTCATGGACCAGTTCTGTCACTGTGGGGAGAGAGAGTGTCATGGACCAGTTCTGTCACTGTGGGGAGAGAAAGTTTCATGGAGTTATGTCTTTCTCCAGCGTATCCATCAACCTGCTATTTTAATTGGCTATGCTTTTATTCAGCTCCTACAGAGAAGAGAGATGAAGAAACATGGAGGGAGACGGAGAGTGATGGAGGGGGATGGAGGGAAAGGGAGGGTCGGAGACGGAGGGAGAGAGGGAGGGGATGGAGAGGGAGGGTGGGTCGGAGACGGAGGGAGACAGAGGGATACGACACGCTGCTCATGGTTCCCATCTTCAGCTCTCCAGCTATGTCATCTCACCGTCATTCCAATCTATAATAACCCCACTGTGTGTGTCTCTACGAGTGTCATTCCTGTCTCTGTATCCAAGGCCGCATTTCTCCAGGTTTAAGAGGTGTATCTGAGGTATTGTGTGGTGTTGTATTGTATTGTATGGTGTGATATTGTGTGGTGTGGTATTGTATTGTGAGGTGTGGTACTCTATTGTGAGGTGTGGTATTGTATTGTGAGGTGTGGTATTGTATTGTGAGGTGTGGTATTGTATTGTGAGGTGTGGTATTGTATTGTGAGGTGTGGTGTGGTATTCTATTGTGAGGTGTGGTACTCTATTGTGAGGTGTGGTACTCTATTGTGAGGTGTGGTACTCTATTGTGAGGTGTGGTACTCTATTGTGAGGTGTGGTATTCTATTGTGAGGTGTGGTATTGTATTGTGAGGTGTGGTACTCTATTGTGAGGTGTGGTATTGTATTGTGAGGTGTGGTATTGTATTGTGAGGTGTGGTACTGTATTGTGAGGTGTGGTACTGTATTGTGAGGTGTGGTATTGTATTGTGTGGTATTGTATTGTGAGGTGTGGTATTGTATTGTGAGGTGTGGTGTGGTGTGGTATTCTATTGTGAGGTGAGGTACTCTATTGTGAGATGTGGTATTGTATTGTGAGGTGTGGTGTGGTATTGTATTGTGAGTTGTGGTACTGTATTGTGAGGTGTGGTATTGTATTGTGAGGTGTGGTATTGTATTGTGAGGTGTAGTATTGTATTGTGTGGTGTGGTATTGTGTGGTGTGGTGTGGTATTGTATTGTGAGGTGTGGTATTGTATTGTGAGGTGTGGTATTGTGAGGTGTGGTATTGTATTGTGTGATGTGGTATTGTATTGTGAGGTGTGGTATTGTATTGTGAGGTGTGGTATTGTATTGTGAGGTGTGGTATTGTATTGTGAGGTGTGGTATTGTGTGGTGTGGTATTGTATTGTGAGGTGTGGTATTGTATTGTATTGTGAGGTGTGGTATTGTATTGTGAGGTGTGGTATTGTATTGTGAGGTGTGGTATTGTATTGTGAGGTATTGTATTGTATTGTGAGGTGTGGTGTGGTATTGTATTGTGAGGTGTGGTACTGTATTGTATTGTGAGGTGTGGTATTGTATTGTGTGGTGTGGTATTGTATTGTGAGGTGTGGTATTGTATTGTGTGGTACTGTATTGTGAGGTATTGTATTGTGAGGTGTGGTATTGTATTGTGTGATGTGGTATTGTATTGTGTGATGTGGTATTGTGAGGTGTGGTACTGTATTGTGATGTGTGGTACTGTATTGCGAGGTGTGGTATTGTGCGGTGTGGTATTGTATTGTGTGGTGTGGTATTGTATTGTGAGGTGTGGTACTGTATTGTGAGGTGTGGTATTGTATTGTGAGGTGTGGTGTGGTATTGTATTGTGAGGTGTGGTATTGTATTGTGAGGTGTGGTGTGGTATTGTATTGTGAGGTGTGGTACTGTATTGTGTGGTATTGTATTGTATTGTGAGGTGTGGTACTGTATTGTTAGGTGTGGTATTGTATTGTGTGGTATTGTATTGTGTGGTATTGTATTGTGAGGTGTGGTACTGTATTGTGAGGTGTGGTACTGTATTGTGAGGTGTGGTATTGTGAGGTGTGGTATTGTGAGGTGTGGTACTGTATTGTGTGGTACTGTATTGTGAGGTGTGGTACTGTATTGTGAGGTGTGGTATTGTATTGTGAGGTGTGGTATTGTGTTGTGTGGTATTGTATTGTATTGTGAGGTGTGGTATTGTATTGTGAGGTGTGGTGTGGTATTGTGAGGTGTGGTATTGTATTGTGAGGTGTGGTATTGTGTGGTGTGGTATTGTATTGTGAGGTGTGGTGTGGTATTGTGAGGTGTGGTATTGTGTGGTGTGGTGTGGTATTGTATTGTGAGGTGTGGTACTGTATTGCGAGGTGTGGTATTGTGCGGTGTGGTATTGTATTGTGTGGTGTGGTATTGTATTGTGAGGTGTGGTACTGTATTGTGAGGTGTGGTATTGTATTGTGAGGTGTGGTGTGGTATTGTATTGTGAGGTGTGGTATTGTATTGTGAGGTGTGGTGTGGTATTGTATTGTGAGGTGTGGTACTGTATTGTGTGGTATTGTATTGTATTGTGAGGTGTGGTACTGTATTGTTAGGTGTGGTATTGTATTGTGTGGTATTGTATTGTGTGGTATTGTATTGTGAGGTGTGGTACTGTATTGTGAGGTGTGGTACTGTATTGTGAGGTGTGGTATTGTGAGGTGTGGTATTGTGAGGTGTGGTACTGTATTGTGTGGTACTGTATTGTGAGGTGTGGTACTGTATTGTGAGGTGTGGTACTGTATTGTGAGGTGTGGTATTGTATTGTGAGGTGTGGTATTGTGTTGTGTGGTATTGTATTGTATTGTGAGGTGTGGTATTGTATTGTGAGGTGTGGTGTGGTATTGTGAGGTGTGGTATTGTATTGTGAGGTGTGGTATTGTGTGGTGTGGTATTGTATTGTGAGGTGTGGTGTGGTATTGTGAGGTGTGGTATTGTGTGGTGTGGTATTGTATTGTGAGGTGTGGTATTGTATTGTGAGGTGTGGTACTGTATTGTGTGGTGTGGTATTGTATTGTGTGGTACTGTATTGTATTGTGTGGTATTGTATTGTATTGTGTGGTATTGTATTGTGAGGTGTGGTATTGTGTGGTGTGGTATTGTGAGGTGAGGTGTGGTATTGTATTGTGTGGTATTGTATTGTGTGGTATTGTATTGTGTGGTATTGTATTGTATTGTGTGGTATTGTATTGTATTGTGAGGTGTGGTATTGTATTGTGAGGTGTGGTATTGTATTGTGAGGTGTGGTATTGTGTGGTGTGGTATTGTATTGTGAGGTGTGGTATTGTATTGTGAGGTGTGGTATTGTATTGTGAGGTGTGGTATTGTATTGTGAGGTGTGGTATTGTATTGTATTGTGAGGTGTGGTGTGGTATTGTATTGTGAGGTGTGGTACTGTACTGTATTGTGAGGTGTGGTATTGTATTGTGTGGTGTGGTATTGTATTGTGAGGTGTGGTATTGTATTGTGTGGTACTGTATTGTATTGTGTGATGTGGTATTGTATTGTATTGTGAGGTGTGGTATTGTGAGGTGTGGTACTGTATTGTGAGGTGTGGTACTGTATTGCGAGGTGTGGTATTGTGCGGTGTGGTATTGTATTGTGTGGTATTGTATTGTGAGGTGTGGTACTGTATTGTGAGGTGTGGTATTGTATTGTGAGGTGTGGTGTGGTATTGTATTGTGAGGTGTGGTATTGTATTGTATTGTGAGGTGTGGTGTGGTATTGTATTGTGAGGTGTGGTACTGTATTGTGTGGTATTGTATTGTATTGTGAGGTGTGGTACTGTATTGTTAGGTGTGGTATTGTATTGTGTGGTATTGTATTGTGAGGTGTGGTACTGTATTGTGAGGTGTGGTATTGTATTGTGAGGTGTGGTATTGTATTGTGAGGTGTGGTATTGTATTGTGAGGTGTGGTACTGTATTGTGAGGTGTGGTATTGTGAGGTGTGGTATTGTATTGTGAGGTGTGGTGTGGTATTGTGAGGTGTGGTATTGTGTGGTGTGGTATTGTATTGTGAGGTGTGGTATTGTATTGTGAGGTGTGGTACTGTATTGTGTGGTGTGGTATTGTATTGTGTGGTACTGTATTGTATTGTGTGGTATTGTATTGTATTGTGTGGTATTGTATTGTGAGGTGTGGTATTGTGTGGTGTGGTATTGTGAGGTGAGGTGTGGTATTGTATTGTGTGGTATTGTATTGTGTGGTATTGTATTGTGTGGTATTGTATTGTATTGTGTGGTATTGTATTGTATTGTGAGGTGTGGTATTGTATTGTGAGGTGTGGTATTGTATTGTGAGGTGTGGTATTGTGTGGTGTGGTATTGTATTGTGAGGTGTGGTATTGTATTGTGAGGTGTGGTATTGTATTGTGAGGTGTGGTATTGTATTGTGAGGTGTGGTATTGTATTGTATTGTGAGGTGTGGTATTGTATTGTGAGGTGTGGTACTGTACTGTATTGTGAGGTGTGGTATTGTATTGTGTGGTGTGGTATTGTATTGTGAGGTGTGGTATTGTATTGTGTGGTATTGTGAGGTGTGGTATTGTATTGTGAGGTGTGGTATTGTATTGTGAGGTGTGGTATTGTATTGTGAGGTGTGGTATTGTATTGTGAGGTGTGGTACTGTATTGTGAGGTGTGGTATTGTATTCTGAGGTGTGGTATTGTATTCTGAGGTATGGTATTGTGTGGTGTGGTATTGTATTGTGAGGTGTGGTGTTGTATTGTGAGGTGTGGTATTGTATTGTATTGTGAGGTATTGTATTGTGAGGTATTGTATTGTGAGGTGTGGTATTGTATTGTGGGGTGTGGTGTTGTGAGGTGTGGTATTGTATTGTGTGGTGTGGTATTGTGAGGTGTGGTATTGTATTGTGGGGTGTGGTGTTGTGAGGTGTGGTATTGTGAGGTGGGGTATTGTATTGTGAGGTGTGGTACTGTATTGTGAGGTGTGGTATTATATTGTGAGGTGTGCTACTGTATGGTGAGGTGTGGTATTGTGAGGTGTGGTATTGTGAGGTGTGGTATTGTGAGGTGTGGTATTGTATTGTGAGGTGTGGTACTGTATTGTGAGGTGTGGTATTGTATTGGGAGGTGTGGTACTGTTTTGGGAGGTGTGGTACTTTATTGGGAGGTGTGGTATTGTATTGTGAGGTGTGGTATTGTGAGGTGTGGTATTGTGTGGTACTGTATTGTGAGGTGTGGTATTGTGAGGTATCGTGTGGTGTGGTGTGGTACTGTGAGGTATCGTGTGGTGTGGTGTGGTACTGTGAGGTGTGGTGTGGTACTGTGTTGTATTGTGTGGTGTGGTACTGTGAGGTATTGTGTGGTGTGGTACTGTCAGGTGTGGTGTGGTACTGTGAGGTGTGGTGTGGTCCTGTGAGGTATTCTGTGAGGTTGTATTCATCCTGCTAGACAAAGCCATGACATGCATTATGTGTGTTGATACGACAACACACAGGGAGTGTGTCCCCGGCTGCAGGGCAAGGTTCAGACCTCTGGGCTGTCCTCATTAGGAGTCTATCAGTCAAACACAAACACCACACACACACACTGCCAGAGAGCCCAAACCACAGCAGCTAAGACGGACACACGTACACAAGAAGACAGAGTAGCTATTTGACCAACGGTGACTATGAGGCAGCATCCCACTGACTGTAGGCATACCTATATCTGGCCTAAGTTAGCTGTTGATAAGGTGGTAAGCCTGACCAGCAGCAGTGGTGCAGTGAATAGGCATCTGCCTCAGTTCTCTTCAGTGGTGCCTAAACAGTTGCCCAAAACATCTCACAGGATGCCAATGGATAGTTTCAACATGGAGACACACTGTCATCCAGTGGCTAGATATGGTACTGTATTCTCAGTAATGCCTTATAATAAATAGCTCAATGAAACACATTTCATGGACAAAGATTTATTGATTTGAAACCTACCAGTGAAATGAGTGTCATTATTATAACTGATTATAAGAGAGTGAGTTACATAAAGATCTGATGGGATCTTTATTGCCATATAGGAGATACCCAACCGGTTGGCATGCAGTCATATTCAAAACCAACCGTAGTCCAGCCTCCCTCATACACTCATTAGACTCTAGGCTACATTAGGAGAAATCTACAGGCCACAAAAATGACAATGGGATGTTTGCTTTGCTGTAAGACAGACCTTTGGACATACAGCAATATGAACACGTGTCATATGATATACAATACAGTTGACTGCAGAAGTACAAATTGATCATGAATTGGTTTTCAACAAAAAATCAGTAATGTTGAGGACCTGAAAAACCAAACTCTACATTTTCACATGTTACTGAATAGGAGATGATGTTCTGGTAACGTAGAGGTACTGTTGAGGCTGTGGGGTAAAAACACTGAGGATGCAGGCTTCGCCTCGCTTGAGACATGTGACTAACAAATGGTTCACCGGCTGTCTGACTCTCCAAAGTCTTTTCCATAGCAGAGGAAATATACAAAATGCTAACCGCTCCCCTCCTGAGCTTTACATACAGACTTCTTCAGATAGTCACCAGGTTCCCAATGGAAGAATAAATTACCACACAAATCATCAAAGTACATATACACAACAGGATCTGTCTTCATACAGTATATACACAATCAATGGAAAATAATGGAAAGCTGTATAGATACAAAAAAGTAATGTAACAATATATACAAACATCATCTTTTGAAACTTTGTCCAGGATTCAATCCGATTGCGCTTTTTGTCGGCTCTACTCCATTTAAAGGTCATTTCCGATTGAGCTGACAAATGCAGCATTTACCAAGAATGCAGTCTCCGGAAACGGGCTAACATTGTCTTTAAAAAGGTGCATAGCGGACAAAGCGAGCTTGGATTGAATCCCGGCCTTTGATTGCTTTTGTGTGTTCTCAGTGGTGTAAAGTACTTCAATAAAAATATTTTAAAGTACTACTTAAATAGTTTTTGGGGGAGTATCTGTACTTTATTTTTTACAACTTATACTTGTACTTCACTACATTCCTAAAGAAAATTATGTACTTTTTACTCCCTGAAAACCTAAAAGTACTTAGATACTAGATAGCTTAGCAGGACAGGAAAATGGTCAAATTCGCACACTCATCCCTGGTCATCCCTACTGCCTCTGATCTGGCGGACTCACTAAACACACATGCGTCCTTTGTAAATGATGTCTGAGTGTTGGAGTGTGCCCCTGCCTATCCATAAATTAAATAAACAAGAATGGTGCCGTCTGGTGTGATTATTATAAGGAATTTGAAACGATTTACACTTTTACTTTTGATACTTAAGTATATTTTAGCAATTACATTTACTTTTGATACTTAAGTATATTTAAACAAAGACTTTTACTCAAGTAGTATTTTACTGGGTGACTTTCACTTGAGGCATTTTCTATTAAGCTACTTTTACTTTTACTCAAGTATGACAATTGGACTCTTTTCGGACCACTGTGTTCTTAAATGTTTAAGTAAAGCAGAATACTTCTATATCTAGTGGCTAGACTGGAAGCCTTGTCTATCTATTCATATCCTCATCTAGTGCAGAGCGGTCCTCTGGAGCTCCCATTTCACTACAACATTCAAGGTTTTTTGAAGACCAAATGAAAGGTGCAGTATTTGTATTTGCGGCTGAGGCAAAATGACGGGTTGCAAGCAGTTCAGAAGAAACAGTAGAAATCCCAAGTGGAGTGTTCCTCGATAAGATCCAACCTGGATAGTAAATGTAAATCCCGAATACTCCAATTAGTACGCTTATGTTACGTTTCGTATGGTATGTATTGATTTATGGATGTCCATCATACATTTTGTACAATATGTTACGATTTTGAAAACGTATGATATGTTACGAATTCCAATTAGTTGTGGCTAACGTTAGCTAAGCGGCCAATGCTAACCTTAGCGAGGTTAGTTGTAATAGGGATTAAGGTTAGGAGTTAGGTTAATGGGTTAGGGTAAGGGTTAGCTAACATGCTAAGTAGTTGCAAAGTAGCTAAAAAGTAGTAAGTCGTGGCTAAAATTCTAAATCTGCCCGTCATGATTCAAACACGCAACATTTGGGTTGCTAGACATTGCCGTTATACATCCACCCAGACCAACCGCCGTACTTTCGTTTTTGCCTTATGTCTTATGTAACCATACAAAACGTGTAACAACATACTAATTTCAGTATTCTGGATTTACCTTTACTATGTTACATCTAGTCTATGAGACCAGGCTTTAAGATCAGGTCAGGAAGGACCTCTGTATCTCAGCGTGTGTAGAGCATGGTGCTTGCAACACCAGGATAGTGGGTTCGGTTCCCGGGACCACACATATGTAAAACGTGGATAAAAGTGTCTGCTAAATGGCATATAGTATTATATTACCCCAGCGATGATATTGGGATAAAGTCTCCTCTATGAGTCTCTCCATCATGTTGAGTAGTGGGTTTGGAACTGGGCCCAGGACAGTCAGTGTGGCTGGATCACTCGATCAAGGGCCAAGTGTTCGGTTTGAGATTCAGCCTGTGTTGGGACAGTGATGAATGCTGCGTGGTGGTTTTAGAACTGAGCCCAGGTCAGTATAGTGTGTCTCAATATCTCTCCATGGAACAGTGTTGGGTCAGTGGTGAGTGGTGGGTTTGGAACTGGGCCCAGGTCAGTATAGTGTGTCTCAATATCTCTCCATGGAACAGTGTTGGGTCAGTGGTGAGTGGTGGGTTTGGAACTGGGCCCAGGCCAGTATAGTGTGCCTCAATATCTCTCCATGGAACAGTGTTGGGTGAGTGGTGAGTGGTGGGTTTGGAACTGGGCCCAGGCCAGTATAGTGTGTCTCAATATGTCTCCATGGAACAGTGTTGGGTCAGTGGTGAGTGGTGGGTTTGGAACTGGGCCCAGGCCAGTGAGTGTGTCTCAATATGTCTCCATGGAACAGTGTTGGGTGAGTG
This sequence comes from Salvelinus alpinus, assembly GCF_045679555.1. Taxonomy (NCBI): domain Eukaryota; kingdom Metazoa; phylum Chordata; class Actinopteri; order Salmoniformes; family Salmonidae; genus Salvelinus; species Salvelinus alpinus. The sequence goes on along the minus strand of NC_092101.1, from coordinate 45,437,972 downwards.
GTGGGTTTGGAACTGGGCCCAGGCCAGTGAGTGTGTCTCAATATGTCTCCATGGAACAGTGTTGGGTCAGTGGTGAGTGGTGGGTTTGGAACTGGGCCCAGGCCAGTGAGTGTGTCTCAATATGTCTCCATGGAACAGTGCTGGGACAGTGCTGAGTGGTGGGTTTGGAACTGGGCCCAGGCCAGTGAGTGTGTCTCAATATGTCTCCATGGAACAGTGTTGGGACAGTGCTGAGTGGTGGGTTTGGAACTGGGCCATGCTTTATATGAGTCTCTCCACGGGCGGCGGCTGGGCTATGTTCCACATCTCTACGCGGGATCCCTCCTTCTCCTGTCGGCTGGGGCTGTAGGTACCGTGGGTGGCCCTACGGTTCAGAGCCACCACCAGGCCCACAGAGATACTGACCAGGGCCAGTAGCAGCACCACTGACACCAGACTGACCGACAGCAACAGGTCAGCGGTCAGCCCTTCAGAGGTCAACTGGAGGGGGAGAAGGGGTGAGGAAGAGGAGGAGGGTAGAGGTGGGAGGAAGAGGAGGAGGGGGAGGACAGCGGTGGAGGTGGGAGGACAGGGGTGGAGGTGGGAGGAAGAGGAGGAGGACAGGGGTGGAGGTAGCAGGAAGAGGAGGAGGAGAGGTGGGAGGAAGAGGAGGAGGAGGACAGGGGTAGAGGTGGGAGGAAGAGGAGGAGGAGGACATGGTGGGAGGAAGAGGAGGAGGAGGACATGGTGGGAGGAAGAGGAGGACATGGGTAGAGGTGGGAGGAAGAGGACAGGGGTAGAGGTGGGAGGAAGAGGAGGACATGGGTAGAGGTGGGAGGAAGAGGAGGAGGACAGGGGTAGAGGTGGGAGGAAGAGGAGGAGGAGGACAGGGGTAGAGGTGGGAGGAAGAGGAGGAGGAGGACAGGGGTAGAGGTGGGAGGAAGAGGAAGAGGAGGACATGGGTAGAGGTGGGAGGAAGAGGAGGAGGAGGACAGGGGTAGAGGTGGGAGGAAGAGGAGGAGGAGGACATGGTGGGAGGAAGAGGAGGACATGGGTAGAGGTGGGAGGAAGAGGAGGTGGAGGACAGGGGTAGAGGTGGGAGGAAGAGGAAGAGGAGGACATGGGTAGAGGTGGGAGGAAGAGGAGGAGGAGGAGGAGGACAGGGGTAGAGGTGGGAGGAAGAGGAGGAGGAGGACAGGGGTAGAGGTGGGAGGAAGAGGAGGAGGAGGAGGACAGGGGTAGAGGTGGGAGGAAGAGGAGGAGGAGGAGGACAGGGGTAGAGGTGGGAGGAAGAGGAGGAGGAGGACAGGGGTAGAGGTGGGAGGAAGAGGAGGAGGACGACAGGGGTAGAGGTGGGAGGAAGAGGAAGAGGAGGACATGGGTAGAGGTGGGAGGAAGAGGAGGAGGAGGAGGACAGGGGTAGAGGTGGGAGGTGGGAGGAGGAGGAGGACAGGGGTAGAGGTGGGAGGAAGAGGAGGAGGAGGACATGGTGGGAGGAAGAGGAGGACATGGGTAGAGGTGGGAAGAAGAGGAGGAGGAGGACAGGGGTAGAGATGGGAGGGGGAGACGGGGGTAGAGGTGGGAGGAAGAGGAGGAGGAGGACATGGTGGGAGGAGGAGGAGGACATGGGTAGAGGTGGGAAGAAGAGGAGGAGGAGGACAGGGGTAGAGGTGGGAAGAAGAGGAGGAGGAGGACAGGGGTAGAGATGGGAGGGGGAGACGGGGGTAGAGGTGGGAGGAAGAGGAGGAGGAGGACATGGTGGGAGGAAGAGGAGGACATGGGTAGAGGTGGGAAGAAGAGGAGGAGGAGGACATGGGTAGAGGTGGGAAGAAGAGGAGGAGGAGGACAGGGGTAGAGGTGGGAAGAAGAGGAGGAGGAGGACAGGGGTAGAGGTGGGAGGATGAGGAGGAGGAGGACAGGGGTAGAGGTAGGAGGAAGAGGAGGGGAGACGGGGGTTAGTACAAGTACACTACAAACTGGGAAGCAGGAAACACAAACATCAATAAATAGGTGCTAAAGTACATTGGCAGCATCATTAACAAACTGGTCAGACCAGAGGGAAGAAAAACACAAACTCTGTCTTTAATCTCTCCATTTCACACACACGCACACACACAGTCTCTCTTCTGGATATGTTACACAAGGTGCTCCGGTTCCAAGCGCTGTGCGAGCGTCATGGTAGATCTGTCCCCTAGCCAGAAGGCAGTAGAGTTGGGATCAGACGAGGATCAGGGATTGGACGAGGCTGGACAGGAGACAGGAGTCTCTGAGGTGTGAACCCCCCCCCCCCTCTATCTGCCACCGCTCACGGCTAACACCAGCAGCACTGGTAACAGGATTATCGTCATGCCAACACACCGCTGCCCTGTGTGAGCCACTTGGAGCACGTGTTGAAGAAAACCATTAAGGAGAACTCAGCATTAAATATAGATAGGTTTAGTTGCTAGGCTGAAGTAGCAAGGACATGCACATTAAGAGAAGATGACACCCAGGCTATACTCTATTTTTAAAAGAGTACATTAACCAAGACCATACGTACATTTATGACAGCTGGACGTACTATGGTCAGCAGGATACAGGAAGAAAGATGGAAGCAAGATAACTGATGACTAACACGTAAAACATAAGCATGCAATGCATAGATTATTTTAGGACGTGAAAAGGGTTCTGTCATCGTTATAACCTAACCAAAAGCAGATATGAGCGTTAGTGGGCGTGAACAAGCAAGCTCTGAGATGAAAAGATAATCATAGAGAAAAGTCAAGGGAAGCTATTTCCATATAGAGGGAGGGGACTCTATACTTTATGCAAAGACAGAATCCTATAAAGGCAGGACTCTGTAATATGAGAATTTAGTCTCTTTCCATGGAGGGGCTCGGCTTTGCTACTTTGTATTAAAGTCTTTATTGAATTCACAAGTTCTTGTAAGAGTGTTATATTTCTGAGATGATTCTCCACGACACACGCTCCGTCTGAGGAGAATCACACACACGCAGGGTCGCGTCAACTCAGCTCAGACACCGAGAAACACGTACACCGTGCCAACACAATCCAAACACACATCACAGACAACTGTTGCCAGGGCTGCTCAAACACACATCACAGACAACTGTTGCCAGGGCTGCTCAAACACACATCACAGACAACTGTTGCCAGGGCTGCTCAAACACACATCACAGACAACTGTTGCCAGGGCTGCTCAAACACACAATGACCGATTTAAGGAAGTAAAATCATCACTGTTTTTGACACAGTGATTCACAGCACATTGGATGTTGTATATCTGATGATTTTGACTAAATGAAGAACTGTGTGTTCCATCTTATTAAGCCACTGCTGTCAGAATGCACCTACATGTGTCATATTGGAGCCAAGCTGAGGTGCTGCTGGGAGATTTGACCCGTTAAACCAAGTCAACTGTCACTTCACACAGGAAAAAGAGTGAGCAACATGACCTTGTGATGTCACAGAAAAACACTCCCTAAAAGAGTCATAACACCAGGAAACCCTGAAATACAGCTAAACGAATGCCTTGTTTAAACAGTTATTGGTTGTTTGTCTGTCAGAAGAGAAAGGTTGACTGTCAGAGTACCCAGAGAACTCCACAGCAACCACGGCTCTTCATCAGTCACAGCCAGACAGAGGACTCTCTAACCAGAGGACTCTCTAACCAGTCTACACTCAGTTTCTACAGCAAAGCAAGGCCACACACACGGTCTGTCCCTACTACAGCTATACAGTGTTCATCTCAGAACCTAGGTGTCTGAGAGGGAGATGTATTCTGTGTGTGTGTGTGTGTGTGTGTGTGTGTGTGTGTGTGTGTGTGTGTGTGTGTGTGTGTGTGTGTGTGTGTGTGTGTGTGTGTGTGTGTGTGTGTGTGTGTGTGTGTGTGTGTGTGTGTGTGTGTGTGTGTGTGTGACTGTATCTCGATGAACGATAGTATCTGCGAGATAAGCTGCCCAATGTGCATTTCTCTGAAACAGTCCCAACCTGCTGGAACACCACCAGGTCTCTGAAACAGTCCCAACCTGCTGGAACACCACCAGGTCTATGAAACAGTCCCAACCTGCTGGAACACCACCAGGTCTATGAAACAGTCCCAACCTGCTGGATCACCACCAGGTCTATGAAACAGTCCCAACCTGCTGGAACACCACCAGGTCTATGAAACAGTCCCAACCTGCTGGAACACCACCAGCTCTATTAAACAGTCCCAACCTGCTGGAACACCACCAGCTCTATTAAACAGTCCCAACCTGCTGGAACACCACCAGGTCTATGAAACAGTCCCAACCTGCTGGAACACCACCAGGTCTATGAAACAGTCCCAACCTGCTGGAACACCACCAGGTCTATGAAACAGTCCCAACCTGCTGGAACACCACCAGGTCTATGAAACAGTCCCAACCTGCTGGAACACCACCAGGTCTATGAAACAGTCCCAACCTGCTGGAACACCACCAGGTCTATGAAACAGTCCCAACCTGCTGGAACACCACCAGGTCTATGAAACAGTCCCAACCTGCTGGAACACCACCAGGTCTATGCGGAGTTGCACTTCAGACAGAAACACAGACTGCTTTTAGCTGGTCAAGCATCTCTCTCTCCAATTCAATGGGGCTTTATTGACATGGGAAACATGTTTACATTGCCAAAGCACGTAAAATAAACAATAAACAAAACAACAAAAACAAACAAATCGAATTAAACAAAACAAAGAAAACCCCTGATATTAACAGTAAACATTACACAAAAAGTTTCAAAAGAATAACAATGTTTCAAATGTTATATTATTTGTGGTAAAAAAAATGTAGTATGACATTTAAAATGTTACATAAGCTATGCGTTGTGACAATGTGCAAATAGTCAAATGTACGAATGACAAATAAATATAGGTTATATTACATTGGTATTTCTCACCCACTGATTTACCTTTTCTTCTGGCAGCAAGTCACACATTTTGCTGCTGGTATTGAACACTTCCATATCTCGCTTAACAGTTACGGAGCTTTGTCAAAATGTAATTTGTGTTCAAATTCTTTGCAGGTTTGTGTAATCGTAGGGAAATATGTGTCTCTAATATGGTCATATATTTGGCAGGAAGACAGGAAGTGCAGCTCAGTTTCCACCTCATTTTGTGGGCACTGTGCACATAGCTTGTCTTCTCTTGAGAGCCAGGTCTGCCTGCGGCGGCCTCTCTCAATAGCAAGGCTATGCTCACTGAGTCTATCCTTATTCAAAGCTTTCCTTAAGTTTGGGTCAGTCACAGTGGTCAGGTATTCTGTCTCTGTGTACTCTCTGTTAAGGGCCAGGTAGCATTACAATTTGCTTTGTTTTGTGGTTGATTCTTTCCAATGTGTCAAGTAGTTTTCTCATGATTTGGTTGGGTCCAATTGTGTTGCTGTCCTGGGGCTCTGTGGGGTCTGTTTGTATTTGTGACCAGAGCCCCAGAACCACTTCTCTTTTCTGGATGTTGATAACCCGTGGGTTTAGTTCTAATTCTGCTCTGCATGGATTATTTAGGGGTTTGCATTGCACTCTGATTATATTTTTGGTGAATTCTGCATGCAGAGTCTCCGTTGGGTTTTTGTCCCAATTTGTGAATTCTTGGTTGGTGAGGGACCCCAGACCTCACAACCATAGAGAACAATGGGTTCTATAACTGATTCAAGTATTTTTTGCCAGATCCTAATTGGTATGTCGAATTTTATGTTCCTTTTGATGGCATAGAAGGCCCTTCTTGTCTTGTCTCAGCCTTGAGGAAGTTACCTGTGGTGCTGATGTTTAAGCCGAGGTAGGCATAATTCTTTGATGCACTAGGCCAACGGTGTCTAGATAGAATTTATGTTTGTTTTGAATTACTGAGATTCTCTGTCAGGGCCCAAGTCTGACAGAATCTGTGCAGAAGATCTAGGTGCTGCTGTAGGCCCTCCTTGGTTGGGGACAGATCTAGGTGCTGCTGTAGGCCCTCCTTGGTTGGGGACAGATCTAGGTGCTGCTGTAGGCCCTCCTTGGTTGGGGACAGATCTAGGTGCTGCTGTAGGCCCTCCTTGGTTGGGGACAGATCTAGGTGCTGCTGTAGGCCCTCCTTGGTTGGGGACAGATCTAGGTGCTGCTGTAGGCCCTCCTTGGTTGGGGACAGATCTAGGTGCTGCTGTAGGCCCTACTTGGTTGGGGACAGATCTAGGTGCTGCTGTAGGCCCTCCATGGTTGGGGACAGATCTAGGTGCTGCTGTAGGCCCTCCTTGGTTGGGGACAGATCTAGGTGCTGCTGTAGGCCCTACTTGGTTGGGGACAGATCTAGGTGCTGCTGTAGGCCCTCCTTGGTTGGGGACAGATCTAGGTGCTGCTGTAGGCCCTCCTTGGTTGGGGACAGATCTAGGTGCTGCTGTAGGCCCTACTTGGTTGGGGACAGATCTAGGTGCTGCTGTAGGCCCTCCTTGGTTGGGGACAGATCTAGGTGCTGCTGTAGGCCCTCCTTGGTTGGGGACAGATCTAGGTGCTGCTGTAGGCCCTACTTGGTTGGGGACAGATCTAGGTGCTGCTGTAGGCCCTCCTTGGTTGGGGACAGATCTAGGTGCTGCTGTAGGCCCTCCTTGGTTGGGGACAGATCTAGGTGCTGCTGTAGGCCCTACTTGGTTGGTGACAGAAGAACCAGATCATCAGCAAAAAGTAGACATTTTAATTTAGAGGATTGTAGGGTGAGGTCGGGTTTTGTAGACTGTTCTAGTGCACTTGCCAATTAATGTATATAAATGCTGAAGAGGGTGGGGCTCAAGCTGAATCCCTGTCTCACCCCCGACCCCCAGGGAAGAAATCGGTGTATTTATTGACCACACACTTATTATCATTTGTCAATTAGAGTGTGCAGGGTGTGTACAGTGCCTTAGGAAAGTATTCAGACCCCTTGACTTTTCCCACATTTTGTTATATTACAGCCTTATTCTAAAATTTATTACATAAAATAAAAAAAACTCAGCAATCTACACACAATACCCCATAATGACATCACAATACCCACGATGACATCACAATACCCATGATGACATCACAATACCCTCGACGACGAAAAGAAAACAGGTTGTTAGATATTTTAGCAAATGTATAAAAAATAAAAAATGTGGTTTGTCGTATGGTATTTTGGTAAGAAGCCTATTTGACATTGTTTTCACTGAGGAAATGTTGGAGTCTGCTGTCGATGATATTGCAGAGGATTTTCCCGAAATGACTGTTGATACAGATTCCGCGGTAATTATTGGGGTGATTAGACCTTGGTTCCAAATATTGTGGAAGGTGCCAGATCTGAGGAGAATGTTGAAGTTGTTGTACTTGAATTTGGTGTGTGTGTGTGTGTGTGTGTGTGTGTGTGTGTGTGTGTGTGTGTGTGTGTGTGTGTGTGTGTGTGTGTGTGTGTGTGTGTGTGTGTGTCACCACTAGCGGTCTTTGAGTTGGTATCTTAGGATCTTATGGAAAAAGAAATGGAGCCTCATTGTCTCTCTGGGTGGGTGAGGAGGCTTTGAAATAGAGGACTCCTCAGACCCCAGAATTTCAATACGAACCCGAATTGGATTCGTTAAATTCCTACCCTACCTCGACAGGATCCGGCAATTGAAAAATATATATCCGATCCGATTCGGATACGAGATGGACCAGATCCGACCCAAAACTTGTCCGAGCTGAGAGAAAATCGGATCAAAATTGGGTCTGGTCTGTATACGACCCAAATGGATCCGAAAGCAAAAAAATTCTACTTTATTGCTCGTGGAAGCCAGCTAATTGTTTTGACTTGTCTGGCAGTGAACTTTAATGTGCATTTTTGGTTGTATCTAAAATAAATGATTTGTGGTCTACAGCATAGTATTTTCGTAATGACATCTCTATAGATAGATGGAGAACTTTATGGAGTTTTCAGAAATGTTTTCCTTATTTCTGTTGACCAAATATTTTAGAAGAAGGATCTTTTTATGTGATGATAATCACTTGCCAGACTGAGCAGCAAATAGTAGTTCACTTTTGTCTGTAACATAATATTCTGTAGGCTTATTGTTTTACTAAGCAACATTACAATCTAGCCTACTTAACTGTTTTGATCAACATTGATTTAGACTGACGTTAGGCTAAGCCTGTTTGACCAGAAAGCTTCAAATTCAAAATCCATTTAGAATAGCCTATGGAAGAATGGAGTCTCCCATCTGCATTCCCGTGTCATTTCTAACAATTGGCATTTGTAGGTCTAGGTTAGTATTCCTGCTATGACAACACTATAAATGGATGTAGAATATGTTTTTAGGTTTTCAGAGATCTGTTCATTTTGTTTCTGTTGACCAAAATAAAATAAAATTGTGGTGATTTTAGACAAAGAAAATAGCAAAATAAAATAACAAAACAGCCTACTAAATAGGCGAAGTCTAAACAAATAAATTAGATAGCCTAAATAAACAAGTAAATTGAATAAATAAAACAATTAAATGAAATAGCTAAGGTGTTTTTCCCCTCCGTATGATGTGGATAAATGAAGATGTGCCTGTTGGTTTTTCCTCCCTGTACTCTCTTTCATTCAGCAAAGAGCGATTCAATGTTTCAGAAACTCTTTTTTATGTGATGATCATCACGTGCCAGACTCAGAGCAGTGAATAGCAGGGAAAGGTCAGTTGTACAACTGAATGCCTTCAACTGAAACGGGTCTTCCTCATTTAACCCAACCCCTCTGAATCAGAGAGGTGCGGGGGGCTGCCTTAATCGACATCCACGTCTTCGGCACCCAGGGAACAGTGGGTTAACTGCCTTGCTCAGGGGCAGAATGATAGATTTTTACCTTGTCAGCTCTGGGATTTCATCCAGCAACCTTTCAGTTACTATCTCAACACTCTAACCACTAGGCTACCTGCCGTTCACGTTTGTCTGCACCCTAATATTCTGTAGACTTTATAGACTAGGGCCTATCACTGTTTTCCGCTGCGTCCTCCTCCTCTTCCACAACAAGTAGCCTATTTTACCGCTTGATGTGCAGTGGCTTATTTTCATAAAGAGAATATAGCATTTTGTCACCACATGATATTGACACATTTGGTTTGATGAAAGGGGACCCATGACAGTCATTTAAGAGAATACAATCTAAATGTGTAAAATTTGCATCTGTTGTTTAGGAACTAAACTCTTCAAACATAATTTTGGATCCGGTCGGTATTCCAAATTTTTTTCTACACAGATCCAAGGCCCATGGCCACCGAGCGGGATCCGACCGGGGATCCGTGGGTTAACTACAAAATGTGGGATCCCGGATCTCGTGCAATAGGATTCGGAAAGATCCGTGAAGACCTCTACTTTGAAATAGGCTTCACAGAACAGTTAGTAACACAGTCAAATTCAAACACTTTCCACTTTTAAAAGTTCCCAATCAGAATTCAACAATGGATGTTAATCTTAATCATAGAGGATAGGGTGACAGGACAAAATATGATAAAAGGGGAAGAAACACGCTAACACACTAGCCTCTCTCTTCTTTCTCCCATCTTCATCAGACCTTTACAACACCCTCTCTCTCTCTCTCATTCTCTCTGAAGAGAGACACATCAGTAAAGCCACTGAGGAGAAGATTCACTATTTCTCTCTACTTTATCTCTATTTCCCCCTTTCATTTCTTCTTCCTTTGGTCTCAGCCTCTTTGCGCACACACACACACACACACACACACACACACACACACACACACACACACACACACACACACACACACACACACACACACACACACACACACACGCACACGCACACGCACACGGACACACAGACAGACACGGACACACACACAAATACACACACACTTGCAGGCATATTGACGTGCACATTCATACACACATGGATAGGAAAGGTTTGTGTGTGTGCAGTATGTGTGAGGTTATCAAGAGGTCACTTCTCTCTGTGTATCCTGTTAAGAGAGATTAGGTAACTATGTTTGGATGTCACGCAGCAGTGCCATACAGCTCACCAGATGACTGGTAAACCCGCCCAGTACTGACCAGTGACATAACTGCTTGATGTTGGATAAATGAAGACAGGAAGTGAAAGGAGGACAAACAACAGATTGAGGGTGAAAAGACAGGAAATGTTTATTTGAAACAGACAGAGAGATGGACATAGAGACATACTTGTTTAAAGAAGACATGAAAGAACAGACAGAGACAGCCATAGAGACAGACATAGAGATGGACATAGGGACATACAGACAGCGAGACGGACAGAGAGACAGGCGGAGACAGACAGACAGACAGATGTGATGGATGACAGACAGACAGAGAGATGGACATAGAGACAGACAGACAGACAGACAGATGGATATAGAGACAGACAGATAGAGAGCTGGACATAGAGACAAACAGACAGACAAAGAGACAAACATATTTTTAGGTCTAGAAAACAACAGGGAATGTGTGACAGAGTTTAAAATGAATAAACGTTAGGTGTGATTCATTGCCTTCAAGGGCCTAGGGCCATCTCTCTAGCTACACCTCATACAGTATCAGGACAGTACCATCATCCTCAAGGAATACAAAGTATAAATGAACACGAGGCTGACCAGATATTGTAAGTGAGATTAATCTCAGAAAACACTCTATATTTTTCCAAAAGTGCAAAAGTTTTTCAATAAGAAATAACATTTCTTTCGGGAAATTGTGCTTATACACTGACTAGCCTGTGCAATTGCAAAACCAGTGTCTTATTTTCCATTTGTTCCATTTGGAAAATACCCTTTATCACAGTTTCTGTCTAGTCTAATGGACATTATCAACTGGGTGGTTCGAGCCCTGAATGCTGATAGGCTGAAAGCCGTGGAATATCAGACTGTTTACCATGGGTATGACAAAAAAACATATTTTTACAGTTCTAATTACGTAGGTAACCAGTTTATAACAGCAATAAGGCACCTCTGGGGTTTGTGGTATATGGTGAATATACCACGGTTAAGGGCTGTATCCAGGCACTCTGCGTTGTGTCGTGCTTAAAATAACAGCTCTTATCCGTGGTATATTGGCCATATACCACACCTTCTCGGGCCTTATTGCTTAAATATAATGCTACCTGAGCTGTGTTCGTTAAGCGCCATCGCCCAAAGGATATTCATATTGCCATATCCAACAAAGAGCATATTCAAAAATCACACAACTTTATTAAAAAACATGCTGCCTATAGAAAACGTGTTGTTTTTAAGGCACAATAACAGCTCTGTGCTCTTTTCAGAAAAATAAGATGAATCCATTTAAATGTAGCTCACCTCAACAATATATAACAGAATTAAACCAATAACTAAGTTGTACTTTCACACGTACAATACCGTTCAAAAGTTTGGTGTCACTTATAAATGTCCTTGTTTTTGAAAGAAAAGCAAATTTTTGTCCATTAAAATAACATCAAATTGATCAGAAATACAGTATAGACATTGTTAATGTTGTAAATGACTATTGTAGCTGGAAACGGCAGATTTTTTTATGGAATATCTACATTGTTCGAAAATGGCGCCAGAAGAAATGACAGCAGTTTGAAATGGAGGCAGTTTTACGGGCGCCCAACCAATTGTGCTATTATGTGTTTTTCCAAGTTATTTGTCACTTATTTTGTACATCATGTTTCTGCCACTGTATCTTACAGCAAAAAATACCTTCTGGATATCAGGACAGCGATCACTCACCTCGGATTAGACAAAGATTTTTCTTCAACAAGCAGGACACACAGGACATATTCCGAGCACCCGACAAGGCCAACATCCCAGTTATTGGCAAGAGGAAGAGACGCAGGTGCAGAGAACACAGAGCGGGGTGCCTCGTAAGGATCCGCCGAAGGCGAGTGGGAAAGCTGCCGTTACTGTCAATATTACTCACCAACGTGCAATCATTGGACAATAAATTAGACGAGGTACGATCACGAATATCCTACTAACGGGACATCAAAAACTGTAACATCATATGTTTCACGGAATCGTGGCTGAATGACGATATGGATATTCAGCTGGCGGGATATACGCTGCACCGGCAGGATAGAACAGCACACTCCGGTAAGACGGGGGGGGGGGGGGGGGGGGGGGTCTGTGCATATTTGTAAACAACAGCTGGTGCACGAAATCTAAGGAAGTCTCTAGATTTTGTTCGCCTGAAGTAGAGTATATTATGATAAACTGTAGACCACACTACTTGCCAAGAGAGTTTTCATCTATACTTTTCGTGGCTGTTTATTTACCACCACAGACGGATGCTGGCACTAAGACCGCACTCAGTCAGCTGTATAAGGAAATAAGCAAACAGGAAACCGCTCACCCAGAGGCGGCACGCCTAGTGGCCAGAGGCTTTAATGCAGGGAAATTTAAATCAGTTCTACCTAATATCTATCAACATGTTAAATGTGCAACCAGAGGGAAAAAAATTATAGATCACCTGTACTCCACACACAGAGCTCTCCCTCGCCCTCCATTTGGTAAATCCAACCACAACTCTATCCTCCTGATTCCTGCTTACAAGCTAAAATTAAAGCAGGAAGCACCAGTGACTCGGACTATAAAAAAGTGGTCAGATGAAGCAGATGCTAAACTACAGGACTGTTTTGCTATCACAGACTGGAACATGTTCCGGGATTCTTCCGATGGCATTGAGGAGTACACCACATCAGTCACTGGCTTTATATATAAGTGCATCGAGGACGTCGTCCCCACAGTGACTGTACGTGCATACCCCAACCAGAAGCTATGGATTACAGGCAACATTCGCACTGAGCTAAAGTGTAGAGCTGCCACTTTCAAGGAGCGGGACTCTAACCCGGAAGCTTATAAGAAATCCCGCTATGCCCTCCGGCGAACCATCAGACAGGCAAAGCGTCAATACAGGGCTAAGATTGAATCGTACTACACCGGCTCCGATGCTCGTCTTATGTGGCAGGGCCTGCAAACTATTACAGATTACAAAGGGAAGCACAGCCGCGAGCTGCCCAGTGGCACAAGCATAATAGACGAGCTAAATCACTTCTATGCTCGCTTCGAGGCAAGCAACACTGAGGCATGCATGAGAGCATCAGCTGTTCCAGACGACTGTGTGATCATGCTCTCTGTAGGTCAACATTCACAAGGCCAGACGGATTACCAGGATGTGTCCTCCGGGCATGTGCTGACCAACTGGCAGGTGTCTTCACTGACATTTTCAACATGTCCCTGATTGAGTCTGTAATACCAACATGTTTCAAACAGACCACCATAGTCCCTGTGCCCAAGAACACTAAGGCAACCTGCCTAAATTACTACAGACCCATAGCACTCACATCCATAGCAATGAAGTGCTTTGAAAGACTGGTAATGGCTCACATCAACACCATTATCCCAGAAACCCTAGACCCACTCCAATTTGCATACCGCCCAAACAGATCCACAGATGATGCAATCTCTAGCACTCCACACTGCCCTTTCCCACCTGCACAAAAGGAAAACCTACGTGAGAATGCTATTCATTGACTACAGCTCAGCGTTCAACACCATAGTACCCTCAAAGCTCATCACTAAGCTAAGGATCCTGGGACTAAACACCTCCCTCTGCAACTGGGTCCTGGACTTCCTGATGGGCCGCCCCTCCAGGTGGTGAGGGTAGATAGCAACACATCTGCCACACTGATCCTCAACACTGGAGCCCCTCAGGGGTGGGTGCTCAGTCCCCTCCTGTACTCTCTGTTCACCCACGACTGCGTGGCCAGGCACGACTCCAACACCATCATTAAGTTTGCAGACGACACAACAGTGGTAGGCCTGATCACCAACAACGACAAGACAGCCTATAGGGAGGAGGTCAGAGACCTGGCCGGGTGGTGCCAGAATAACAACCTACCCCTCAACGTAACCAAGACTAAGGAGATGACTGTGGACTACAGGAAAAGGAGGACCGAGCATGCCCCCATTCTCATCGATGGGGCTGTAGTGGAGCAGGTTGAGAGCTTCAAAATCCTTGGTGTCCACATCACCAACAAACTAGAATGATCCAAACACACCAAGACAGTCATGAAGAGGGCACGACAAAGCCTATTCCCCCTCAGGAAACTAAAAAGCTTTGGCATGGGTCCTCAGATCCTCAAAAGGTTCTACAGCTGCAACATCGAGAGCATCCTGACTGGTTGCATCACTGCCTGTTACGGCAACTGCTCGGCCTCCGACCGCAAGGCACTACAGAGGGTAGTGCGTACGGCCCAGTACATCACTGGGGCTAAGCTGCCTGCCATCCAAGACCTCTACACCAGGCAGTGTCAGAGGAATGCCCTACAAATTGTCAAAGACCCCAGCCACCCCAGTCATAGACTGTTCTCTCTACTACCGCATGGCAACCGGTCTAGGAGTGCCAAGTCTAGGACCAAAAGGCTTCTCAACAGTTTTTACCCCCAAGCCATAAGACTCCGGGATGCTGGCCTTCTAGGCAGAGTTGCAAAGAAAAAGCCATATCTCAGACTGGCCAATAAAAATAAAAGATTCAGATGGGAAAAAGAACACAGACACTGGACAGAAGAATCTAAGTTTGATGTGTTCGGATCACAAAGAAGAACATTTGTGAGACGCTGAAAAAATGAAAAGATGCTGGAGGAGTGTTTGACGCCATCTGTCAAGCATGAAGGAGGCAATGTGATGGTCTGGGGGGGGGGGGGGGGGGGGGCTTTGATGGTGATTAAGATGGGCAAAAGAACACAGACACTGGACAGAGGAACTCTGCCTAGTAGGCCAGCATCCCGGAGTTGCCTCTTCACTGTTGACGTTGAGACTGGTGTTTTGTGGGTACTATTTAATGAAGCTGCCAGTTGAGGACTTGTGAGGTGTCTGTTTCTCAAACTAGACACTATAATGTACTTGTTCTCTTGCTCAGTTGTGCACCGGGTCCTCCCACTCCTCTTTCTATTCTGGTTAGAGACAGTTTGCGCTGTTCTGTGAAGGGAGTAGTACACAGCGTTGTACGAGATCTTCAGTTTCTTGGCAATTTCTCGCATGGAATAGCCTTCATTTCTCAGAACAAGAATAGACTGACGAGTTCCAGAAGAAAGGTCTTTGTTTCTGGCGATGTTGAGCCTGTAATCGAACCCACAAATGCTGATGCTCCAGATACTCAACTAGTCTAAAGAAGGCCAGTTTGATTGCTTCTTTAATAATCAGCACAACAGTTTTCAGCTGTGCTAACATAATTGCAAAAGGGTTTTCTAATGATCAATTAGCCTTTTAAAATGATCAACTTGGATTAGCTAACACAACGTGCCATTGGAACACAGGAGTGATGGTTGCTGATAATTGACCTCTGTACGCCAATGTTGATATTCCATAAAAAAATCTGCCGTTTCCAGCTACAATAGTCATTTACAACATTAACAATGTCTACACTGTATTTCTGATCAATTTGATGTTATTTTAATGGACAAAAAATGTGCTTTTCTTTCAAAAACAAGGACATTTATAAGTGACCACAAACTTTTGAACGTTAGTGTACATACTGTATCTCTGAACAGTCAGAGACCTTCAGTCTGGTCCACGGCTCCAATTTCTCATTGGCTTAGTTTAGGAACAACCCCAACTGTTTCTTAAAGACTCCTGTCTAAGGCTAAATCAAGTACATAGTGGTCAGCTGTCACGGACAGATTTAACCCCTTAACACCCGGTTAAGAGAACCCTCTCTGGGAACGCTGGTGGTACTGTAAAACAGACACAGATATAACAGTACTCACACACTGTTTTTCCATTGGACAGGCATTTAACAATGAAACACCCACCACCATAAGTCTCAAGCTTCCACTACAAGCCACACACACACACACACACACACACACACACACACACACACACACACACACACACACACACACACACACTCTCTCTCTCAGTCGTCCTGCCCTCCCCAGTCGATCTCAGGGTCGTCATCGAGTCGTAGGATAAGGTAGGAGAGTAGCTGGAAGAGGTTCTGCCAGAGCAGAACGGCCACGTAAAAGTAAATGTCGCTTACGTCGATCTGGCAATTGTCCCCGGCGAAACTCATGTCACACACACAGTGGTACTTGTTGATGAGGTTTCGGCAGTAGCCCCCGTTCAGACAGGGGTTGGACTTGCACTCATCCACCTCCTGCTCACAGCTGCACAGTACAGACACAGAGACAGAGGCCGAGAGAGGGTCAGAAAAACAGACAACACACAGCATCATGTGTTCTTTGTGTATGTTTTACAAGGTTCACCTATATTCTGGGTATATTTTCTTACTTTATCTCTCCCCTCCCATCTACCGCTTCCCTCTTTCTCTCTCTGTTTCCTTCTCTTTTCGCTTTCTCCCTCTGTCTCTTACCGCTGCCCTGTGAAGCCAGGTAGACAGTCACAGGACAGCTCTCTCTCGTGCAGTTCCCTACCCCTTCCCTCTTTCTCCCTCTGTCTCTTACCGGTGCCCTGTGAAGCCGGGTAGACAGTCACAGGACAGCTCTCTCTCGTACAGTTCCCTACCCCTTCCCTCTTTCTCCCTCTGTCTCTTACCGGTGCCCTGTGAAGCCGGGTAGACAGTCACAGGACAGCTCTCTCTCGGTGCAGTTCCCTGCGTTGAAGCAGGTGTAGTTTCTGGTTTCATCTCCACAGACAGACACTGGCAGCTTGGGCCGACTGTGCAGAGACACAAACACATACAGGATAACCCATCAGATAGGACAACCCATCAGATAGGACAACCCATCAGACAGGACAACCCATCAGACAGGACGACCCATCAGATAGGACAAACCATAAGACAGGACAAACCATAAGACAGGACAAACCATCAGACAGGCACACTTCTCGAGAGAGAGAGAGAGAGAGAGAGAGAGAGAGAGAGAGAGAGAGAGAGAGAGAGAGAGAGAGAGAGAGAGAGAGAGAGAGAGAGAGAGAGAGAGAGAGAGAGAGAGAGAGAGAGAGAGAGAGAGAGAGGGAGGTACTGTCTGTCTCCCCACTGGGAGACTACGGGGTTCAGGGGGTGATAGACCCCCTACTGCTCCTAAACTACAAGACATTAAACCAGAACTGTGGGAATTTAACACATCATGGACTTAGTCCTGCTCTATGGGACTTACAACATCCCATATGCAGGCTGGTTGATATGGTATTTCTTGAAATAGGTAGGGAGGAGTGAGAGGACTAGCAAATAATAAAAACAACTTACCCATTCCTGTTGACTACTATGTACCATGGAATTTCCTCAACACGATCACTGGAGGGAAAGAGATAGAGGAGAGACAGAGACAGAGATAGAGACAGAGACAGAGACAGAGGGAGAGACAGAGACAGAGGGAGAGAGATACAGAGATACAGAGAGAGAGAGAGAGATACACAGAACAAAAAGTTTGATTTAGGATGTAAACTCTTTAATTATAGCGTAGTGAGGGAGGCTGTTTCAAAAACGTCCTTGTGAAGGAGCGATGTGAGATAGAAAGAGAGAGTGTTGAAAGTGCGTGTGAGAGAGAGAGTGTGTGTTTACAAGATAAATGAATGGAGGAATTCCCTCGATGATGCTCCGAAACTAACAAAAGAGGAGAGGCAGTAGCACTGAACCACCAGGGACCTGATTACGCAGTACACTACAGCGACACACTAGAGCCATAGCCATGTGACGTTTAGTACAACAGACATGCAACAAGTAAAACACGCAGTTCATGCATGGTTTCAGTGCCTTATACACATCTCAACATTTAGAAGATCTCATTTTGCCTTAGTGTGTTGTAAAACTAAAAGGGAGTCCTGCTGGTGTACTGTCCTGTATATCTCTAAAAGGGAGTCCTGCTGGTGTACTGTCCTGTATATCTCTAAAAGGGAGTCCTGCTGGTGTACTGTCCTGTATATCTCTAAAAGGGAGTCCCGCTGGTGTCCTGTCCTGTATATCACTAAAAGGGAGTCCCGCTGGTGTCCTATCCTGTATATCACTAAAAGGGAGTCCTGCTGGTGTCTTGTATATCACTAAAAGGGAGTCCCGCTGGTGTACTGTCCTGTATATCACTAAAAGGGAGTCCCGCTGGTGTCCTGTCCTGTATATCACTAAAAGGGAGTCCCGCTGGTGTCTTGTATATCTCTAAAAGGGAGTCCCGCTGGTGTCCTGTCCTGTATATCACTAAAAGGGAGTCCCGCTGGTGTCCTGTCCTGTATATCACTAAAAGGGAGTCCCGCTGGTGTCCTGTCCTGTATATCACTAAAAGGAAGTCCCGCTGGTGTCCTGTCCTGTATATCACTAAAAGGGAGTCCCGCTGGTGTCCTGTCCTGTATATCACTAAAAGGGAGTCCTGCTGGTGTCTTGTATATCACTAAAAGGGAGTCCCGCTGGTGTCCTGTCCTGTATATCACTAAAAGGGAGTCCCGCTGGTGTCCTGTCCTGTATATCACTAAAAGGGAGTCCCGCTGGTATCCTGTCCTGTATATCACTAAAAGGGAGTCCCGCTGGTGTCCTGTCCTGTATATCACTAAAAGGGAGTCCCACTGGTATCCTGTCCTGTATATCACTAAAAGGGAGTCCCGCTGGTGTCCTGTCCTGTACATTACATTTACATTTACATTTAAGTCATTTAGCAGACGCTCTTATCCAGAGCGACTTACAAATTGGTGCATTCACCTTATGATATCCACCTTATGATATCCTGTACATCACTAAAAGGGAGTCCCGCTGGTGTCCTGTCCTGTATATCACTAAAAGGGAGTCCCGCTGGTGTACTGTCCTGTATATCACTAAAAGGGAGTCCCGCTGGTGTCCTGTCCTGTATATCACTAAAAGGGAGTCCCGCTGGTGTCCTGTCCTGTATATCACTAAAAGGGAGTCCTGCTGGTGTCCTGTCCTGTATATCACGTTGGTGAAGTTGCATGGAGATGCGTTGATTAAACTTTTACCTCATTGAAATGTACAAGTTGCAGAATCCGTTTTCAAAACATGAAATATTGTTTCATGATGTTATTGTTTCAACTGACAGTTATTAAAGTCTATTTGTAGTCTATTTGTAGACTTCAAACTTAATATTTTTCAAAATTGTGTTTAAACTCAAAGGGACTTAAAAAAAACTTGACAGACAAAAATAACATAAAAGCAATAGCAATTTGGTGACAATGTTTCAGAATGAGGTGACGGTTTTCTGGTGCGTTTATTCCTTTGTATAAAAATAAATATGACATTTCATTCCATTCCTGACCCCACCCATGTGACTCACTTGCAGTAAGGTCCGGTGTAGTTCTCAGCACACAGACAGGCATACTTGTTCACTCCATGTAGACACGTCCCTCCATGAGCACATAGATGGTTCTCACACACATCCACCTCCTCCTCACAGTTCATACCAGTGTAGCCAAACTCACAGGAACACTTGTATGCCAGCCCCTGAACGCTACAGTTGCCATGGATACAGGGGTTGGAGGCGCAGGTGTCTGTGTTGAGCTCACAACGGCGTCCGGCCCAGCCCTCGTCACAGCTACAGTTGAACAGGTTCCAGAGGTCCTGGCAGCTGCCTCTGTTCACACACGGGCTGGGCTGGCACACCGGGCCTCCACTGCACCCGCCCCTGGGCGGGCTGGGGGATGTCCGCAGGAACTGCTCCTCCTGAGTCCGGGGAAGGTTGACCTCTGAAGGGCTATAGTAAGGCAGGGCGATGCCCCCCACCTCCACGGTGCCCAGGCACCCCACTAGGCTCCAGCCAGCCTCGGGCCCCAGCCCCCCCAGCAGGATGTCCACCTCCTCCCTGAGGAAGTCCAGGTTGCCTCCTTCGCTGCTGGAGGTCCCTGCCTCCTCCGCCTCCTCATCCAGCACCATGGTCCAGCGGGATGCCTCTGCCCAGGGGGTGACCATGAAGAGGTGGACGCTGTGCCACTCCCCGTCGCTGACCCTCCTCCGGCTGCTGAGGGACACTGTGGAGGAGCCCTCCCACACCCCGCTCTGGAGCTCAAGGAAGAGAAGGCCATCCTGAACAGACACCGTCACAAACTCCGGCCCACTCTCAGCGTGCAAGATGGCGGCGTGGCGTTTACGGGTGCGCATGCTGAGGGAGATGCTGGCCAGGCTGCGTTGGATACGGCCGTTACCGCGGTAAGACAGCACACTGCTGTCGTCAAGGAAAGTGGCGTTGGAAAAGCCTGTGAAGGAGAAGAAGGGATAACTATGTAAATATGCGGTCATTTAAAAAAAGGTTTTAATCCTCAACCATGTCATGGAATACGGAATACAAGTAGTAGTGAAGCAAGTAAACAGAAAATCAGCCACAACAGGATGGATAAGATGAAGGTACGTGTGCTGGGTATACACAACAACACTGTATAGTATGCTGGGTATACACAACAACACTGTATAGTGTGCCGGGTATACACAACAACACTGTATAGTATGCTGGGTATACACAACAACACTGTATAGTGTGCCGGGTATACACAACACCACTGTATAGTATGCTGGGTATACACAACAACACTGTATAGTGTGCCGGGTATACACAACACCACTGTATAGTATGCTTGTGAATGACGGTGTTGGTTCTGTCATTATTCCAGGACAGCTAATCACAGGGGTGACAGGGCAGATGGACAGCCATGTAAATCATCACTAATCCAACCACAGGCTAATCTGGCCTAATCCCATTCCCACCTCGCGGACAGACGGACGGACGGACTGACGGGCGACAGATTTAGAGCAGAATGACTTACACTCGTATCCCTGGCTGAGGATGTGACACTCTGCCCGTGCGGGGCAGGGAGACAGCTCACACCACTTGACCTCCTCACAGCGCCGCCCTGCAGTGTTGGGGGGGCAGGTGCAAGTGAAGTCGTCCCACATGGAGTAGCACATCCCTCCGTTCTGACACGGGTTCCTCTGGAGAGGAAGAAGAACAACATAAACACATTATTATTGTTTTATTAGAACTAAAGCATAGAGGGACAGGTTATCTTGTATAATTCATAAATGCTCATGTCTGACTGACTGGGTAAGAGAGCACAGTGTCAGCTGTACTAATACAGCTAGTAGTTTACTGAACACTTAGCATCGACAAGGCATGCATAGAGAAAGCATCTCTGGTGTGCCATTATACACGAATCATACACTGAATTTTCCCATGACATAGACTGGCCAGGTGAATCCAGGTGAAAGCTATGATCCCTTATTGATGTCACTTGTTAAATCCACTTCAATCAGTGTAAAGAATGATTTTTAAGCCTTGAGACAATTGAGAAATGGTTTGTGTATGTGTGCCATTCAGAGGGTGAATGGGCAAGACAAAATAATGTGAGTGCCATTGAACGGGGTATGGTAGTAGGTGCCAGGTACACTGGTTAGTGTCAAGAACCAAGAACTGGAGGTACAACACAATCTGAGGAAGGTGTTCCTAATGTTTGGTGTACTCAGTGTAGAGATACGTAGGGATTTGGGATGGAGATAGAGAGTGATAGAGAGGGAGATGGAGGACATTAAGTCAATGGCCCATGTTCTGAAATGAAGTCAAATAATCTAGTCCTGACACTGACACTACCTCGGACTCTAACCCAAACTCTGACTCTAAACCAAAATCTGACTCTAACCCAAACTCTGACACTAAACCTAACTCTGACTCTAACTCTGACTGACTCTAACCCTAACTCTGACTGACTCTAACCCTAACTCTGACTGACTCTAACCCTAACTCTGACTGACTCTAACCCTAACTCTGACTGACTCTAACCCTAACTCTGACTGACTCTAACCCTAACTCTGACTGACTCTAACCCTAACTCTGACTGACTCTAACCCTAACTCTGACTGACTCTAACCCTAACTCTGACTGACTCTAACCCTAACTCTGACTGACTCTAACCCTAACTCTAAATGACTCTAACCGACTCTAACAATGACTCTGATTCTGACACTAACCCTAACTGACTCGAACCCTAAATCCGAGTTTAACCCTAAGTCTGAGTCTAACTCTAAATCTAACTGACTCGACCCCTAACTCTAACTCTAACTGACTCTAACCCAAATGCTCAGTCTAACCCTAACTCTGAGTCCAACTGACTCTAACCCTAACTCTGACTCTAACCCTAACTCTAACTCTAACCCTGACTCCAACCCTAACTCTGACACTAACCCTAACTCTGACTCTAACCCTAACTCTGACTGACTCTAATCCTAACTCTGACTCTAAATGACTCTAACCCTGACTCTAATTCTGACACTAACCTTAACTGACTCGAACCCTAACTCGAACCCTAACTCTGAAACTAACCCTAACTCTGACCCTGACTCTAACCATAACTGACTCTAAACCTGACTCTGACCCTAACTGACTCTAACCCTAACTGACTCTAACCCTAACTCTAACACTAACCCTAACACTAACTCTGAGTTTAACCCTAACTCTGAGTCTAACTGACTCTAACCCTAACTCTGACTCTAAATCTAACTGACTCTAACCCTAACTCTGACCCTGACTCGAACTCTGACTCTAACTCTAACCCTGACTCTAACACTAACTCTGACACTAACTCTGACACCAACCCTAACTCTGAGTTTAACCCTAACTCTGAGTCTAACTGACTCTAACCCTAACTCTGACACTAACCTTAACTGACTCTAACCCTAAATCTGAATCTAATGCTAACTCTAACCCTGAGTCTAACTGACTCTAACCCTAACTCTGACTCTAACCCTAACTATGAGTCTAACTGACTCTAACCATAACTCTGACTCTAACCTTAACTATGAGTCTAACTGACTCTAACCATAACTCTGACTCTAACCTTAACTATGAGTCTAACTGACTCTAACCATAACTCTGACTCTAACCTTAACTATGAGTCTAACTGACTCTAACCATAACTCTGACTCTAACCTTAACTATGAGTCTAACTGACTCTAACCATAACTCTGACTCTAACCTTAACTCTGAGTCTAACCCTAACCCTGACACTAACCCTAACTGACTCTAACCCTAACTCTGACTCTAACCCTAAACCGGACTCTAACCCTAACTGACTCTAACCCTAACTGACTCTAACCCTAACCCTAATTCTGAGTCTAACGCTAACTCTGACTCTAACCCTAACTGACTCTAACCCTAACTCTGACCCTAACTGACTCTAATCCTAATTCTGAGTCTAACCATAACTCTGACTCTAACCCAAATCTAAACAGTTGTCAGTATTCTTCTAGGTCCTTATTCTCTACCAGTACTCTTTGTTTCTTTAATCACCCTCTCTACTTGACATTATTAAGTACATCACAGCACTTCTGTTTAACACCCTTACCCTTAACCCTTAAACACCATTTAATTTGATTGTGTGGGATAGGTGACGTTCATCCTTTTCTAAGGCAATGAGGACGAGTGAGATAATGAAGGCTGAGAAGGGATGGGCAGGGGCCAGACTGGGGCCAGACTGGGGCCAGACTGGTAGAGCATGGTTGGGATAGGCAAGGGTGGCACAGGGCAGTGTGCAGAGCAGGGAAAGACAGGGCAGGACTGGGTATGGCATGGGAAAAGGACAGGGCACGACAGATGGAAAAGACAGGGGACAGAGTAGGACAGATGTAAGACAGGGGACAGAGTAGGACAGATGTAAGACAGGGAGCAGAGTAGGACAGATGTAAGACAGGGAGCAGAGTAGGACAGATTAAACACAGCGGACAGAGTAGGAGAGATTAAACACAGGGGACAGAGTAGGACAGGGTACAGAGTAGGACAGGTTTTAGACAGGGGACAGAGTAGGACAGGTAAAATACAGGAGACAGAGTAGGACAGGTAAAAGACAGGGGACAGAGTAGGACAGGGTACAGAGTAGGACAGAGTAGGACAGGTGTAGGACAGGGAACAGAATAGGACAGAGTACAGAGTAGGACACGTTATAGATAGGGACACGTTATAGAGTAGGACAGGTAAAGGACAGGGGACAGAGTAGGACAAGGGCCAGAGTAGGATAGGTAAAAGAAGACAGGGAACAGAGTAGGACAGGTGGAAGAGTAGGACAGGTCCCAGAGTAGGACAGGTAAAAGACAGGGGACAGAGTAGGACAGGGGCCAGAGTAGGATAGGTAAAAGAAGACAGGGAACAGAGTAGGACAGGGGACAGAGTAGTAAAGGTAAAAGACAGGTGACAGAGTAGGACAGGGGACACAGTAGGACAGGTAAGACATAGGGGCCAGAGTAGGACAGGTGAAAGACAGGGACCAGAGTAGGACAGGTAAAAGGCAGGGGGGACAGACTAGGACAGGTAACAGAGTAGGACAGGTGAGAGACAGGGAACAGAGTAGGACAGGTAAAAGACATGGGACAGAGTAGGACAGGGAGGGGCAAGTGTAGAGAGGATTAAGGACTGATCAGTCCACTCACACTACAGGAATCATCCCCAGTGCAGCCCGCTATGACGTTAGCCATGAGCTCGACAGGATATGACGTCACCGGGGTGTCCAGCCTGAAGAATTGCAGTCTCTCTCCGTTGATCCTCAGGTCCTGTATACAGCCTTTAAAGTAGCCCCCGAACGCTGCTGACGCCTTCTGCTCCGCCAGACCCCCAACATACACGACATCTCCCATTTGACTGTCCACCGTCCTGACCTCCACCGAGCCCTGCTTCTGGTTGGCTACATACAGGACCATATGCTCACGGTCAACCACCATGCTCACAAAGTGGATGTCTCCGTCGTTGACCGCACTCTCACTGGTCAAGGTTTCAAAGTTATGGAGCTGAACTCTGACCCGTCCCTTGTCCAGCCACAGGCGCAGGTATTGGCTGGTGCTGTTGACGAGCACCAATAAGAGGCCAGCGTGGCGACGTGTGCGCAGGAAAAGGGAGACAGTGATGTCACTTCCTGGGTTGTCTGTGATGGTGAAGACGGCATAGCTCTGAGAGTCCTTGTTGCCGAAGCGGGCCGCCACGTACTCTACAGAGAGAGAGACAGGTTAGGGTCATCACGTACTCTACAGAGAGAGAGACAGGTTAGGGCCGTCACGTACTCTACAGAGAGAGAGACAGGGTTAGGGTCATCATGTACTGTTCCGGTGAGAGAGACAGGTTAGGGTCATCACGTACTCTACAGAGAGAGAGACAGGGTTAGGGCCGTCACGTACTCTACAGAGAGAGAGACAGGGTTAGGGCCGTCATGTACTGTTCCGGTGAGAGAGACAGGTTAGGGCCATCATGTACTCTACAGAGAGAGAGACAGGGTTAGGGTCATCATGTACTGTTCCGGTGAGAGAGACAGGTTAGGGCCATCATGTACTCTACAGAGAGAGAGACAGGGTTAGGGTCATCATGTACTGTTCCGGTGAGAGAGACAGGTTAGGGCCGCCACGTACTCTACAGAGAGAGAGACAGGTTAGGGTCATCACGTACTCTACAGAGAGAGAGACAGGGTTAGGGCCGTCACGTACTCTACAGAGAGAGAGACAGGGTTAGGGCCGTCATGTACTGTTCCGGTGAGAGAGACAGGTTAGGGCCATCATGTACTCTACAGAGAGAGAGACAGGGTTAGGGTCATCATGTACTGTTCCGGTGAGAGAGACAGGTTAGGGCCATCATGTACTCTACAGAGAGAGAGACAGGGTTAGGGTCATCATGTACTGTTCCGGTGAGAGAGACAGGTTAGGGCCGTCACGTACTCTACAGAGAGAGAGACAGGGTTAGGGTCATCATGTACTGTTCCGGTGAGAGAGACAGGTTAGGGCCGTCACGTACTCTACAGAGAGACAGACAGGGTTAGGGTCATCATGTACTGTTCCGGTGAGAGAGACAGGTTAGGGCCGTCACGTACTCTACAGAGAGAGAGACAGGGTTAGGGTCATCATGTACTGTTCCGGTGAGAGAGACAGGTTAGGGCCGTCACGTACTCTACAGAGAGAGAGACAGGGTTAGGGTCATCATGTACTGTTCCGGTGAGAGAGACAGGTTAGGGCCGTCACGTACTCTACAGAGAGAGAGACAGGGTTAGGGTCATCATGTACTGTTCCGGTGAGAGAGACAGGTTAGGGCCGTCACGTACTCTACAGAGAGAGAGACAGGGTTAGGGTCATCATGTACTGTTCCGGTGAGAGAGACAGGTTAGGGCCGTCACGTACTCTACAGAGAGAGAGACAGGGTTAGGGTCATCATGTACTGTTCCGGTGAGAGAGACAGGTTAGGGCCGTCATGTACTCTACAGAGAGAGAGACAGGTTAGGGCCGTCATGTACTCTACAGAGAGAGAGACAGGGTTAGGGTCATCATGTACTGTTCCGGTGAGAGAGACAGGTTAGGGCCATCATGTACTCTACAGAGAGAGAGACAGGGTTAGGGTCATCATGTACTGTTCCGGTGAGAGAGACAGGTTAGGGCCGTCATGTACTCTACAGAGAGAGAGACAGGGTTAGGGTCATCATGTACTGTTCCGGTGAGAGAGACAGGTTAGGGCCATCATGTACTCTACAGAGAGAGAGACAGGGTTAGGGTCATCATGTACTGTTCCGGTGAGAGAGACAGGTTAGGGCCATCATGTACTCTACAGAGAGAGAGACAGGGTTAGGGTCATCATGTACTGTTCCGGTGAGAGAGACAGGTTAGGGCCGTCACGTACTCTACAGAGAGAGAGACAGGGTTAGGGTCATCATGTACTGTTCCGGTGAGAGAGACAGGTTAGGGCCATCATGTACTCTACAGAGAGAGAGACAGGGTTAGGGTCATCATGTACTGTTCCGGTGAGAGAGACAGGTTAGGGCCATCATGTACTCTACAGAGAGAGAGACAGGGTTAGGGTCATCATGTACTGTTCCGGTGAGAGAGACAGGTTAGGGCCATCATGTACTCTACAGAGAGAGAGACAGGGTTAGGGTCATCATGTACTGTTCCGGTGAGAGAGACAGGTTAGGGCCATCATGTACTCTACAGAGAGAGAGACAGGGTTAGGGTCATCATGTACTGTTCCGGTGAGAGAGACAGGTTAGGGCCGTCACGTACTCTACAGAGAGAGAGACAGGTTAGGGCCATCATGTACTGTACAGAGAGAGAGAGACAGGTTAGGGCCATCATGTACTGTACAGGGAGAGAGACAGGGCTTTAGGGCCATCATGTACTCTACAGAGAGAGAGACAGGTTAGGGCCATCATGTACTCTACAGAGAGAGAGACAGGTTAGGGCCATCATGTACTGTACAGGGAGAGAGACAGGGTTAGGGCCATCATGTACTCTACAGAGAGAGAGACAGGTTAGGGCCATCATGTACTGTACAGGGAGAGAGACAGGGTTAGGGCCATCATGTACTCTACAGAGAGAGAGACAGGTTAGGGCCATCATGTACTGTACAGGGACAGAGACAGGGTTAGGGCCATCATGTACTCATTTACATTTAAGTCATTTAGCAGACGCTCTTATCCAGAGCGACTTACAAATTGGTGCATTCACCTTATGATATCCAGTGGAACAACCACTTTACAATAGTGCATCTAACTCTTTTAAGGGGGGGGGGTTAGAAGGATTACTTTATCCTATCCTAGGTATTCCTTAAAGAGGTGGGGTTTCAGGTGTCTCCGGAAGGTGGTGATTGACTCCGCTGACCTGGCGTCGTGAGGGAGTTTGTTCCACCATTGGGGTGCCAGAGCAGCGAACAGTTTTGACTGGGCTGAGCGGGAACTGTACTTCCTCAGAGGTAGGGAGGCGAGCAGGCCAGAGGTGGATGAACGCAGTGCCCTTGTTTGGGTGTAGGGCCTGATCAGAGCCTGAAGGTACGGAGGTGCCGTTCCCCTCACAGCTCCGTAGGCAAGCACCATGGTCTTGTAGCGGATGCGAGCTTCAACTGGAAGCCAGTGGAGAGAGCGGAGGAGCGGGGTGACGTGAGAGAACTTGGGAAAGTTGAACACCAGACGGGCTGCGGCGTTCTGGATGAGTTGTAGGGGTTTAATGGCACAGGCAGGGAGCCCAGCCAACAGCGAGTTGCAGTAATCCAGACGGGAGATGACAAGTGCCTGGATTAGGACCTGCGCCGCTTCCTGCGTGAGGCAGGGTCGTACTCTGCGAATGTTGTAGAGCATGAACCTACAGGAACGGGTCACCGCCTTGATGTTAGTTGAGAACGACAGGGTGTTGTCCAGGATCACGCCAAGGTTCTTAGCACTCTGGGAGGAGGACACAATGGAGTTGTCAACCGTGATGGCGAGATCATGGAACGGGCAGTCCTTCCCCGGGAGGAAGAGCAGCTCCGTCTTGCCGAGGTTCAGCTTGAGGTGGTGATCCGTCATCCACACTGATATGTCTGCCAGACATGCAGAGATGCGATTCACCACCTGGTTATCAGAGGGGGGAAAGGAGAAGATTAATTGTGTGTCGTCTGCATAGCAATGATAGGAGAGACCATGTGAGGATATGACAGAGCCAAGTGACTTGGTGTATAGCGAGAATAGGAGAGGGCCTAGAACAGAGCCCTGGGGGACACCAGTGGTGAGAGCACGTGGTGCGGAGACAGATTCTCGCCACGCCACCTGGTAGGAGCGACCTGTCAGGTAGGACGCAATCCAAGCGTGTTCCGGTGAGAGAGACAGGTTAGGGCCGTCACGTACTCTACAGAGAGAGAGACAGGGTTAGGGTCATCATGTACTGTTCCGGTGAGAGAGACAGGTTAGGGCCGTCACGTACTCTACAGAGAGAGAGACAGGGTTAGGGTCATCATGTACTGTTCCGGTGAGAGAGACAGGTTAGGGCCGTCACGTACTCTACAGAGAGAGAGACAGGGTTAGGGTCATCATGTACTGTTCCGGTGAGAGAGACAGGTTAGGGCCGTCATGTACTCTACAGAGAGAGAGACAGGTTAGGGCCGTCATGTACTCTACAGAGAGAGAGACAGGGTTAGGGTCATCATGTACTGTTCCGGTGAGAGAGACAGGTTAGGGCCATCATGTACTCTACAGAGAGAGAGACAGGGTTAGGGTCATCATGTACTGTTCCGGTGAGAGAGACAGGTTAGGGCCGTCATGTACTCTACAGAGAGAGAGACAGGGTTAGGGTCATCATGTACTGTTCCGGTGAGAGAGACAGGTTAGGGCCATCATGTACTCTACAGAGAGAGAGACAGGGTTAGGGTCATCATGTACTGTTCCGGTGAGAGAGACAGGTTAGGGCCATCATGTACTCTACAGAGAGAGAGACAGGGTTAGGGTCATCATGTACTGTTCCGGTGAGAGAGACAGGTTAGGGCCGTCACGTACTCTACAGAGAGAGAGACAGGGTTAGGGTCATCATGTACTGTTCCGGTGAGAGAGACAGGTTAGGGCCATCATGTACTCTACAGAGAGAGAGACAGGGTTAGGGTCATCATGTACTGTTCCGGTGAGAGAGACAGGTTAGGGCCATCATGTACTCTACAGAGAGAGAGACAGGGTTAGGGTCATCATGTACTTTTCCGGTGAGAGAGACAGGTTAGGGCCATCATGTACTCTACAGAGAGAGAGACAGGGTTAGGGTCATCATGTACTGTTCCGGTGAGAGAGACAGGTTAGGGCCGTCACGTACTCTACAGAGAGAGAGACAGGTTAGGGCCATCATGTACTGTACAGAGAGAGAGAGACAGGTTAGGGCCATCATGTACTGTACAGGGAGAGAGACAGGGCTTTAGGGCCATCATGTACTCTACAGAGAGAGAGACAGGTTAGGGCCATCATGTACTGTACAGGGAGAGAGACAGGGTTAGGGCCATCATGTACTCTACAGAGAGAGAGACAGGTTAGGGCCATCATGTACTGTACAGGGAGAGAGACAGGGTTAGGGCCATCATGTACTCTACAGAGAGAGAGACAGGTTAGGGCCATCATGTACTGTACAGGGACAGAGACAGGGTTAGGGCCATCATGTACTCATTTACATTTAAGTCATTTAGCAGACGCTCTTATCCAGAGCGACTTACAAATTGGTGCATTCACCTTATGATATCCAGTGGAACAACCACTTTACAATAGTGCATCTAACTCTTTTAAGGGGGGGGGGGGTTAGAAGGATTACTTTATCCTATCCTAGGTATTCCTTAAAGAGGTGGGGTTTCAGGTGTCTCCGGAAGGTGGTGATTGACTCCGCTGACCTGGCGTCGTGAGGGAGTTTGTTCCACCATTGGGGTGCCAGAGCAGCGAACAGTTTTGACTGGGCTGAGCGGGAACTGTACTTCCTCAGAGGTAGGGAGGCGAGCAGGCCAGAGGTGGATGAACGCAGTGCCCTTGTTTGGGTGTAGGGCCTGATCAGAGCCTGAAGGTACGGAGGTGCCGTTCCCCTCACAGCTCCGTAGGCAAGCACCATGGTCTTGTAGCGGATGCGAGCTTCAACTGGAAGCCAGTGGAGAGAGCGGAGGAGCGGGGTGACGTGAGAGAACTTGGGAAAGTTGAACACCAGACGGGCTGCGGCGTTCTGGATGAGTTGTAGGGGTTTAATGGCACAGGCAGGGAGCCCAGCCAACAGCGAGTTGCAGTAATCCAGACGGGAGATGACAAGTGCCTGGATTAGGACCTGCGCCGCTTCCTGCGTAAGGCAGGGTCGTACTCTGCGAATGTTGTAGAGCATGAACCTACAGGAACGGGTCACCGCCTTGATGTT
The DNA here is from genome assembly GCF_045679555.1 of Salvelinus alpinus. Lineage (NCBI taxonomy): Eukaryota > Metazoa > Chordata > Actinopteri > Salmoniformes > Salmonidae > Salvelinus > Salvelinus alpinus. Next base: position 45,407,463 of record NC_092101.1, on the reverse strand, counting down.
AGTTGAGAACGACAGGGTGTTGTCCAGGATCACGCCAAGGTTCTTAGCACTCTGGGAGGAGGACACAATGGAGTTGTCAACCGTGATGGCGAGATCATGGAACGGGCAGTCCTTCCCCGGGAGGAAGAGCAGCTCCGTCTTGCCGAGGTTCAGCTTGAGGTGGTGATCCGTCATCCACACTGATATGTCTGCCAGACATGCAGAGATGCGATTCACCACCTGGTTATCAGAGGGGGGAAAGGAGAAGATTAATTGTGTGTCGTCTGCATAGCAATGATAGGAGAGACCATGTGAGGATATGACAGAGCCAAGTGACTTGGTGTATAGCGAGAATAGGAGAGGGCCTAGAACAGAGCCCTGGGGGACACCAGTGGTGAGAGCACGTGGTGCGGAGACAGATTCTCGCCACGCCACCTGGTAGGAGCGACCTGTCAGGTAGGACGCAATCCAAGCGTGGGCCGCGCCGGAGATGCCCAGCTCGGAGAGGGTGGAGAGGAGGATCTGATGGTTCACAGTATCAAAGGCAGCCGATAGGTCTAGAAGGATGAGAGCAGAGGAGAGAGAGTTAGCTTTAGCAGTGCGGAGCGCCTCCGTGACACAGAGAAGAGCAGTCTCAGTTGAATGACTAGTCTTGAAACCTGACTGATTTGGATCAGATACTCTACAGAGAGAGAGACAGGTTAGGGCCATCATGTACTGTACAGAGAGAGAGACAGGTTAGGGCCATCATGTACTCTACAGAGAGAGAGACAGGGTTAAGATTATGATGATTGTTTTATTATAACAGGGTTCTGATGATTTTTTTATTAATTATTTATTGAACCTTTATTTAACTAGGCAAGTCAGTTAAAAAAAATATATAATTTACAATGACGGCCTACCCCGGCCAAACCCGGACGATGCTGGGCCAATTGTGCGCCACCCTATGGGACTCCCAATCACGTCCGGTTGTGATACAGCCTGGAATCGAACCAGGGTCTTTAGTGACGCCTCTAGAACTGAGACCCCTGCGCCACTCGGGGGCCCTCGTGTTGATTGTGTTATTAAACAGGGTTATAATGATTGTGTTATTAAACAGGGTTATAATGATTTGTGTTATTATAACAGGGTTATAATAATTGTTGTGTTATTATGTAATAATTGTGTTATTATAACAGAGTTATAATGATTGTGTTGTAATGTCTCATCAATCTCAGATAGCAGCTACATCCTGTAATGTCTGCCTTTTCCCACATCATACACTACATCCTGTAATGTCTGCCTTTTCCCATATCATACACTACATCCTGTAATGTCTGCCTTTTCCCATATCATACACTACATCCTGTAATGTCTGCCTTTTCCCATATCATACACTACATCCTGCACTGTCTGCCTTTTCCCATATCATACACTACATCCTGCACTGTCTGCCTTTTCCCATATCATACACTACATCCTGTAATGTCTGCCTTTTCCCATATCATACACTACATCCTGTAATGTCTGCCTTTTCCCATATCATACACTACATCCTGTAATGTCTGCCTTTTCCCATATCATACACTACATCCTGCACTGTCTGCCTTTTCCCATATCATACACTACATCCTGCACTGTCTGCCTTTTCCCATATCATACACTACATCCTGTAATGTCTGCCTTTTCCCATATCATACACTACATCCTGCACTGTCTGCCTTTTCCCATATCATACACTACATCCTGCACTGTCTGCCTTTTCCCATATCATACACTACATCCTGCACTGTCTGCCTTTTCCCATATCATACACTACATCCTGTAATGTCTGCCTTTTCCCATATCATACACTACAGCCTGAACTGTCTGCCTTTTCCCAAATCACAGGCTGTGTTTACACAGGCAGACCAATTCTGATCTTTTGCCCAATTATTAAAACCAATTAGTGAAAAAACGACCGCTTATGTACAGTGGGGAGAACAAGTATTTGATACACTGCCGATTTTGCAGGTTTTCCTACTTACAAAGCATGTAGAGGTCTGTAATTTTTATCATAGGTACACTTCAACTGTGAGAGACGGAATTTAAAACAAAAATCCAGAAAATCACATTGTATGATTTTTAAGTAATTAATTCGCATTTTATTGCATGACATAAGTATTTGATACATCAGAAAAGCAGAACTTAATATTTGGTACAGAAACCTTTGTTTGCAATTACAGAGATCATACGTTTCCTGTAGTTCTTGACCAGGTTTGCACACACTGCAGCAGGGATTTTGGCCTACTCCTCCATACAGACCTTCTCCAGATCCTTCAGGTTTCGGGGCTGTCGCTGGGCAATACGGACTTTCAGCTCCCTCCAAAGATTTTCTATTGGGTTCAGGTCTGGAGACTGGCTAGGCCACTCCAGGACCTTGAGATGCTTCTTACGGAGCCACTCCTTAGTTGCCCTGGCTGTGTGTTTCGGGTCGTTGTCATGCTGGAAGACCCAGCCACGACCTATCTTCAATGCTCTTACTGAGGGAAGGAGGTTGTTGGCCAAGATCTCGCGATGCATGGCCCCATCCATCCTCCCCTCAATACGGTGCAGTCATCCTGTCCCCTTTGCAGAAAAGCATCCCCAAAGAATGATGTTTCCACCTCCAAGCTTCACGGTTAGGATGGTGTTCTTGGGGTTGTACTAATCCTTCTTCTTCCTCCAAACACGGCGAGTGGAGTTTAGACCAAAAAGCTCTATTAATGTCTCATCAGACCACATGACCTTCTCCAATTCCTCCTCTGGATCATCCAGATGGTCATTGGCAAACTTCAGACGGGCCTGGACATGCGCTGGCTTGAGCAGGGGGACCTTGCGTGCGCTGCAGGATTTTAATCCATGACGGCGTAGTGTGTTACTAATGGTTTTCTTTGAGACTGTGGTCCCAGCTCTCTTCAGGTCATTAACCAGGTCCTGCCGTGTAGTTCTGGGCTGATCCCTCACCTTCCTCATGATCATTGATGCCCCACGAGGTGAGATCTTGCATGGAGCCCCAGACCGAGGGTGATTGACCGTCATCTTGAACTTCTTCCATTTTCTAATAATTGCGCCAACAGTTGTTGCCTTCTCACCAAGCTGCTTACCTATTGTCCTGTAGCCCATCCCAGCCTTGTGCAGGTCTACAATTTTATCCCTGATGTCCTTACACAGCTCTCTGGTCTTGGCCATTGTGGAGAGGTTGGAGTCTGTTTGATTGAGTGGGTGGACAGGTGTCTTTTATACAGGTAACGAGTTCAAACAGGTGCAGTTAATACAGGTAATGAGTGGAGAACAGGAGGGCTTCTTAAAGAAAAACTAACAGGTCTGTGAGAGCCGGAATTCTTACTGGTTGGTAGGTGATCAAATACTTATGTCATGCAATAAAATGCGAATTAATTACTTAAAAATCATACAATGTGATTTTCTGGATTTTTGTTTTAAATTCCGTCTCTCACAGTTGAAGTGTACCTATGATAAAAATTACAGACCTCTACATGCTTTGTAAGTAGGAAAACCTGCAAAATCGGCAGTGTATCAAATACTTGTTCTCCCCACTGTAGCTTATTCCCAGGGTCATTCGGTGCAGCCAGGTGAGCTAAAGTTCAAATCTACATCTAGATGTGTGTGTAGCGTTTGTGTTTCTGTGTGTCTTTCCTTAAATACGGTCAGATTATTACTAATCTCCTTTGATGACAACTGGCTAATAATATCCCTCTCAGAAAAACAAAGGGCTGAAATGACTTGCCTGGGTGTACTGTAAACTCCGCACTGACATTTGTGTGAGTCTAGGATTGCAAATCAATCTGTGTGTTTTTTGTATTGTGTAAGTATTGTAAGTCCTTACATGGCAATGCATTACGTCATCGTTTCCAACACAGATTTCCTCCCTCCTTTAATCCATTTATCCTTTCAGGGAGCTGATCTCTGAATGGGACTTCTGACTGCTCTGCTCTATTCTACACGGTGTTCTGTTCAATACATTTGAGCATGGGTATGAAGCTGTGTATGGTACTGATGAAGGCCATTGATGATGGCCACTGGTGAAGGCCATTGATAAACGCCATTGGTGATGGCCACTGGTGAAGGCCATTGATGAAGGCCATTGATGAAGGCCATTGATGATGGCCACTGGTGAAGGCCATTGATAGAGGCCATTGATAAAGGCCATTGGTGAAGGCCATTGATGAAGGCTGAAACGTCACATTTTTAATAGTTGCTTAAATTATATAATAGGTTTTTTGTTTTCACCTCGACTCACGTTGGTTGAGTGCCCTCCACTTCTTCCCATATGTAGCTACAGTTGAAGTCGGAAGTTTACATACACCTTAGCCAAATACATTTCAACTCAGTTTTTCACAATTCCTGACATTTAATCCTAGTAAAAATTCCCTGTCTTAGGTCAGTTAGGATCACCACTTTATTTTAAGAATGTGAAATGTCAGAATAATAGTAGAGAGAATGATTTATTTCAGCTATTATTTCTTTCATTACATTCCCAGTGGGTCAGAAGTTTACATACACTCAATTAGTATTTGGTAGCATTGCCTTTAAATTGTTTAACTTGGGTCAAACATTTCGGGTAGCCTTCCACAAGCTTCCCACAATAAATTGGGTGAATTTTGGGCCATTCCTCCTGAGAGAGCTGGTGTAACTGAGTCAGGTTTGTAGACCTCCTTGCTCGCACACGCTTTTTCAGTTCTGCCAACACATTTTCTATAGGATTGAGGTCAGAGCTTTGTGATGGCCACTCCAATACATTGACTTTGTTTTCCTTAAGCCATTTTGCCACAACTTTGGAAGTATGCTTGGGGTCATTGTCCCTTTGGAAGACCCATTTGCGACCAAGCTTTAACTTCCTGACTGATGTCTTGAGATGTTGCTTCAATATATCCACATGATTTTGTTTCCGCATGATGCCATCTATTTTGTGAAGTGCACCAGTCCCTCCTGAAGCAAAGCACCCCCACAACATGATGCTGCCACCCCTGTGCTTCACGGTTGGGAGGGTGTTCTTTGGCTTGCAAGCCTTCCCATTTTTCCTCCAAACACAATGATGGTCATTATGGCCGAACAGTTCTATTTTTGTTTCATCAGACCAGAGGACATTTCTCCAAAAAGTACGATCTTTGTCCCCATGTGCAGTTGCAAACCGTAGTCTGGCGTTTTTATGGCGGTTTTGGAGCAGTGTCTTCTTCCTTGTTGAGCGGCCTTTCAGGTTATGTCAATATAGGACTCGTTTTACTGTGGATATAGATACTTTTGTACCTGTTTCCTCCAGCATCTTCACAAGGTCCACAAGGTTGTTCTGGGACTGATTTTCACTTATTGCATCAAAGTACGTTCATCTCTAGGAGACAGAACACGTCTCCTTCCTGAGCGGTATGACGGCTACGTGGTCCCATGGTGTTTATACTTGCGTACTATTGTTTGTACAGATGAACATGGTACCTTCAGGTGTTTGGAAATTGCTCCCAAGGATGAACCAGACTTGTGGAGGTCTACAATTGTTTGGCTAATTTCTTTAGATTTTCCCATGATGTCAAGTAAAGAGGCACTGAGTTTGAAGGTAGGCCTTGAAATACATCCACAGGTACACCTCCAATTGACTAAAATTATGTCAATTAGCCTATCAGAAGCTTCTAATGCCATGACATCATTTTCTGGATTCTCCAAGCTGTTTAAAGGCACAGTCAACTTAGTGTATGTAAACTTCTGACCCACTTGAATTGTGATACAGTGAATTATAACTGAAATAATCTGTCTGTAAACAATTGTTGGAAAAATGACTTGTGTCATGCACAAAGTAGATGTCCGAACCAACTTGCCAAAACTATAGTTTGTTAACAAGACATTTGTGGAGGGGTTGAAAAACGAGTTTTAATGACTCCAACCTAAGTGTATGTAAACTTCCGACTTCAACTGTATGTATGTAATGGGCAAAACTAGCCCTTGAAATTAGAGAAGATCTCGAGGGCTCCCATACCTTTTCCTCACTACACCTATCCTCCTCCACTCATTCCTCCATTCTTACCCTCAGCACAGTCGTGACCTTCGTATGGCCGGGGGCACCGGCACTGGTAGCTCTGCCACAGGTTGATGCACTGTCCTCTGTTCTCACAGGGGCTGTCCTGGCATCGGTCCCTGTGGCTGCAGCCTGCAGTCACGTTCACTGCCGAGTCGCTCAGCCACTCCTCCGGAACCACCAGCTGGGAGTCCACAAACACGTCCCGTAGACAGCCAATGAAGGCCGGGACTGGGACCAGGGCGGCGCCTGCCTCCACCACCCCGCCGATGAAAGTGTTCTGGAGGGGAGACTCTGGAAAGTCCGCCCCAGCCAGGGTGCCATCGACCCGGGCTTCGCTCTCACAGTCCTGCTCCTGACAGACCCCACCATCCAGGAGCCTGAGGCTGAGCAGGCCGTCCTCCAGCACGGCTTTCACAGAGTGCCACTCCCCATCAGTCACGTTAAGGGGGAGCTCCAGGGTCTGCCTAAGCTGCAGGGCCTCTCCCTCTTCCCCACCCCCAGCCAAGGCCTCCCTCCTCAGGCTGAGTGTCAGCTGGCCCCCCAGTAGCTCCAGACCCAAGACCAGCCCTCCACTGCCCCGCTGGAAGAGCACGGCCCTGGGCAGCACTGTCCGGAAGCTCAGGGTGATGTTGCATGAGGCCTCCGCGGCCACCAGTGGGCTCTGCAACAGCAAATAGCCTTTCCGCTCGAAGGAGAAGGCTGTGGGGGTCTGGCAAAGAGGCCCGGTGAGGCCCGGGGGGCAGAGGCAGGAGTAGCCATGATGACCGTCGCTCAGGAAGGGAGAACACGAGCCCTGGTTCTGACACTCGTGGCCCTCACAGCCCACCATAGCCTCGCTGCAGTTCTGTCCCCCGTACAGGAACTCATCGTGGTTCTGCGGAGAGCAGTGGCACACATAGCTCTCCACAAGGCTCTCACACTGACCCCCGTTCTCACAAGGGCTGGGGTCGCACGCGTCCACTACCTCCTCACAAAGAGTTCCTGGAAGAGAAGGGAGACTGGGTGATGATGTGGGTCGATAATACTACGATCGGTAGAAATTAGTCTTTGGAGGAATGGAAATTAAAGTATGTTATTACTTTTTCTCTAAGAGCTGGTACCAGGCGTGAAATATTCACTCTTCACATTTCCTGCTATTCTAGTACAGAAAATATTCTTCTTCTCCTCACCTTTTGAAGCACTATTTTGAATCATGAATAATGTACAGTATATAACTTATTGAGGGACATGACCACATTATAACTTCTTACCGAAGACACATGTAAACCTTCACCATAAACACGTCTTCCATTGTACTGTATATGATGAGTGATTTGAAGCTGTAGACTAAAGGAAGCTCCCTGCGGTGCCACCCTTCCCATGATGCTCTCTGTGAGCTAAGCTCGCCAACCTCTACACCATGTCAAGTTAATACTAAAACCTAACTGGACTATCGTGTGCCTGTTGCATAATGATAAGTCTTTGGGCAACCTCTGGTCCACAGACCCAATAGACCCATCCAATCATATATACAGTAGAAAACCACATAGTAACAAAAGCTACTACACTAAGACATTTTCTCAATCTTTGCAAAAACAAACAGCAAAAGCGTGAATCTTGCTGTTGACGATCAACAATAATGTTGACGATCAACAATAATCACTTCATACAATTTACTTCAATGAGATTGATAAGTATAACAAGGTCATTACCAGCATTCGGTATTTTGTTATTGACAAAAAACAAACGTAAGGCATAAAGAACTATTTATAACCTGTAACCATACCTGCACTTAGCAATAGAATGCTCCAAATCCATACTTCCACTTGCAGCATGGTGCCGGTTTTTCGAGTTTCCCACCAATAACTATACACTCGTCTAGATGTCAACTACCACTGAGTGTTCAATCCCGTTGTGACCATAGGTCATCATATTAGCCGACAGTCCCTGTCCTCTGGTCTCCAGCCATACACAACTGAACACAGTGCGGAGTCCTTCTGCAGGAAGTAGTCCAGGGAAGCCAGATCCTCAGGATTAACACTAATGCAATTACAGCCTTCTTACAGAGTGAACACTGGTGACTGCTGGGGGAGTCAATTATAGACACTAGTCTTACCTGCTGGGGGAGTCAATTATAGACACTAGTCTTACCTGCTGGGGGAGTCAATTATAGACACTAGTCTTACCTGCTGGGGGAGTCAATTATAGACACTAGTCTTACCTGCTGGGGGAGTCAATTATAGACACTAGTCTTACCTGCTGGGGGAGTCAATTATAGACACAGCCACTAGTCTTACCTGCTGGGCCTAACAGGCAGATCACAGGCCTGCTTATGCAGCAGGATGAATAGAATAGAGCGCTAATGGTAGCCTAGTGGTTAGAGCGTTTAGCCAGTAACCAAAAGGTTGCTGGATCGAATCCCCGTTCTGCCCCTGAGCAAGGCAGTTAACCCACTGTTCCCCGGGCGCCGAAGACGTGGATGTCGATTAAGGCAGCCCCCCCACACCTCTCTGATTCAGAGGGGTTAAATGTGGAAGACCCGTTTCAGTTGAAGGCATTCAGTTGTACAACTGACTAGGTATCCCCTTTTCCCTTTCCCTAATGGGTGAAAACTTTGTAGGCCCAAGCTACAACCATTGGTGCCTGTCATATAGTTATGAAACAGAGTTGATCATTGGTTGTTGGAGGTGACCTAAACAATAGGCTGGACCAGTATCCATACTTAGGGTTGTCATATTTTAGCATTTAGCAAATGAGCATGCACTCATTTGTTATGGGAGTGCCTAGCTTCATCGAGCAGAAATGTGAACCTTTGATGGGTAATGACAGTGATCAGAAATCATTCATAATGTGTTTCAATGGACATTACCTGTGGTTCCTAGTTCATAATGTGTTTCAATGGACATTACCTGTGGTTCCTAGTTCATAATGTGTTTCAATGGGACATTATCTGTGGTTCCTAGTTCATAATGTGTTTCAATGGACATTACCTGTGGTTCCTGGTTCATAATGTGTTTCAATGGGACATTATCTGTGGTTCCTAGTTCATAATGTGTTTCAATGGACATTACCTGTGGTTCCTAGTTCATAATGTGTTTCAATGGGACATTACCTGTGGTTCCTAGTTCATAATGTGTTTCAATGGAACATTATCTGTGGTTCCTAGTTCATAATGTGTTTCAATGGACATTACCTGTGGTTCCTGGTTCATAATGTGTTTCAATGGACATTACCTGTGGTTCCTGGTTCATAATGTGTTTCAATGGGACATTACCTGTGGTTCCTAGTTCATAATGTGTTTCAATGGGACATTACCTGTGGTTCCTGGTTCATAATGTGTTTCAATGGGACATTACCTGTGGTTCCTAGTTCATAATGTGTTTCAATGGGACATTACCTGTGGTTCCTAGTTCATAATGTGTTTCAATGGGACATTACCTGTGGTTCCTGGTTCATAATGTGTTTCAATGGGACATTACCTGTGGTTCCTAGTTCATAATGTGTTTCAATGGGTCTTTACCTGTGGTTCCTGGTTCATAATGTGTTTCAATGGGACATTACCTGTGGTTCCTAGTTCATAATGTGTTTCAATGGGACATTACCTGTGGTTCCTAGTTCATAATGTGTTTCAATGGGACATTACCTGTGGTTCCTAGTTCATAATGTGTTTCAATGGGACATTACCTGTGGTTCCTGGTTCATAATGTGTTTCAAATGGGACATTACCTATGGTTCCTAGTTCATAATGTGTTTCAATGGGACATTACCTGTGGTTCCTGGTTCATAATGTGTTTCAATGGGACATTACCTGTGGTTCCTAGTTCATAATGTGTTTCAATGGGACATTACCTGTGGTTCCTGGTGGGCAGCTGCATATGAAGCCTGCAGCTTGCTGTGGGTCGTAGTGGTCTGGAAGCAGAGACTCTGAACCATACAGGCTCTGCCAGGACAGCTCTATACAGCGTCCCCTGTACAGACAGGGGTTGCTGCTGCACTCACTCACATCCACCTCACACTGACGACCCTTGAACCCTGGGCAGGACACAGACAGAATGTAAGACATACACGCATGCATGCACACACACACACACACACCTCTCTATATTTCTCAGGATAACAAAGAACATTCCTCACATTTGGGGGAGAGGTGTATTTTAGACCTGAAACCCAGACACACACTGTTTTAACTTTAGCCGCAGGCAGGCCATTAACACAAGCTGCTGTGGCTGGAAGCCAGTAACTGATGCAAGCAGTAGAATCAGATTTTTAAAAAACAGATAAAATACACCTTATGGAAGAGTGGAGACTGTGAAGAGACACACACAGACACACATACACATGATAAGACACACACTCTACACACACGTATACATGGATGTTGTATTGTAAATATGTGGTAGTGGAGTAGTGGCCTGAGGGAACACACTTAATGTGTTGTGAAAAGTGTTATGAAATGTAATGGCATGTAATATTTTTTATTGTATATAACTGCCTTAATGTTGCTGAACCCCAGGAAGAGTAGCTGCTGCCTTGGCAGGAACTAATGGGGATCCATAATAAACCCCGGGAAGAGTAGCTGCTGCCTTGGCAGGAACTAATGGGGATCCATAATAAACCCCGGGAAGAGTAGCTGCTGCCTTGGCAGGAACTAATGAGGATCCATAATAAACCCCAGGAATAGTAGCTGCTGCCTTGGCAGGAACTAATGGGGATCCATAATAAACCCCGGGAAGAGTAGCTGCTGCCTTGGCAGGAACTAATGGGGATCCATAATAAACCCCGGGAAGAGTAGCTGCTGCCTTGGCAGGAACTAATGGGGATCCATAATAAACCCCAGGAAGAGTAGCCGCTGCCTTGGCAGGAACTAATGGGGATCCATAATAAATCCAAAATACCTCCTTGAAATTGCAGGTGCCATTTCAAGAACAGACTTCATACTTGACTGCTAATGAAGTACCTACAGTACTTTCTGTCCTGTGACTGTGTGACTGCACTGTACCTGGCCAGCAGTCACAGGTGTAGTTCCCCTTGTCCTCCACACAGATGGCGCTGTTGAGGCAGGGCTGGGACGTGCATGGAGGAGCAGCAGTTTCACAGTGTCGCCCAGTGAAGGTGGTCTGAGAGCAGTCGCAGCTGTACCTGAAATGATAAGGATTTTCAGTTACGGATCTTGCAATTTCAGTGCCAATGACTTTTCCAATAAAAAGTGAAGCTTTGCAAGCAAGCATTAATGGGAAAGGGGGATACCTAGTCAGTTGTACAACTGAATGCATTCAACTGAAATGTGTCTTCCTCATTTAACCCAACCCCTCTGAATCAGAGAGGTGAGGGGGGCTGCCTTAAATCGACAGCCACGTCTTCGACGCCCGGGGAACAGTGGGTGAACTGCCTTGCTCATTAAGCAGGCGTGTCTTGTTTTACTCCACACAAATGAATACAAATCTCTCTCTCACTCACAAACTACTGACCCATTCAACCTATCAATACACAGGGCCCCGTTTTGGCATGGCTGGTGTTGGCACTCGTCAACGTCGATTTCACAGCGGTCGCCCTGGAAACCGGGCATGCAGGTGCATGAGAAGCCGTTGACGTAGTCATGACAACTCCCGCCGTTGAGGCAGGGCTGTGATTGACACTCGTTAATCTGGACCTCACAGGTGGCACCTGGAACATCAAACATGGCCGTCAGAGGGTCTGTAACATGGACTGTGGTCTTATAAAACACATTGGCCAAACCATCTGGACAGGTCTGTTAGAGAGACATGAAGGGGAATGTCAACCTGTGGGGATCATACTGAGGATGAAATTATTTCATGTTTACTGGCGGACTGATCATCATGTACTGATATTAGAGGCTGTTTCTTTTATAATACATCTTTTATTTAACAAGGCAAGTCAGTTAAGAACAAATTCTCATTTACAATGACGGCCTACCCTGGTCAAACCCGGACAACGCTGGGCCAATTGTGCGCCGCCCTATGGGACTCCCAATCACGGCCAGATGTTATACAGCCTGGATTTGAATCAGGGACTGTAGTGACGCCTCTTGCACTGCAGTGCCTTAGACCGCTGCACCACTCGGGAGCCCTTGTGTTGTTGTTTTGTTAATGGTTATTTCTGAGTCCGTTTCCTGATCGAAGCACCAGTGATCATGTTCTATCATGTTATTCTGAAGCCCAGACACAGGAGGTTGGTGTCACTTTAATTGGGGAGGACGGACTCGTGGTAATGGCTGGAGCGGAAGCGGTGGAATGGTATCAAACACACGGTTTCTATGTGTTTGATGCCATTCCACTTGCTCCGTTCCAGCCATTATTATTAGCCGGCCTCCACTCAGCAGACTCCACTAATCAATCACACTGTAAACCAGAACACAGAGTGATGGAGAGTTCGGGCTTGGACAGGTGGCAAAATAGTAAACAGAGTAGATTTAACAAGATTCGTCCATCTGAAAGTAGCCTTGCATTTAACCTTATCGTACCTAAAATACTCTAAAGAACTAGGATTACCCACAGATTATCTTTAATTAGCATTTCTCTCTATCTATAACTGTCATAGAGTATGGAAAAGATATAGATATTCTGATTTTATGTGTTTGTTTTTCATCTTTTAAACATACAGTATGAGCTAGATAGCATAGAAGAGGGAAGGGATAGATTGAGGACTAGTGTAATGAGCTCAAACTGACACTAGATGAAAACATTGTACACTCATTGGTGCCAGTGGTGAGTAATCTTCATCCCTTGACTGGGAACACACCTGATTCAACTAATCAAAGATATAATTAAAGCCTAGTTGATTACGCAGTGTGTTACTGCTTGGCTGGAGCAAAAGCCTGCACCCATGTAAGATTGGGCACCCCTTTACGTGAACCATTGGGAGGTGTTCTCCATACTTTTCACCTAACAATGGAGCAGAACCCTTTGCAACCTAAGTTCAGGTAGTACATCCGTTTCCCTATTGGTGCATTACTGAACAGAGCCCTGGAGGAGCCGTCTCTTCTCTCCTCTTACCTGTGAACCCCGGGCTGCAGAGGCAGGCGTACCTGCCCACCCTGTCTACGCAGGTGGCTCGGTTCCTGCAGGGCTGCGACACACACTCGTTCACCTCGATCTGGCAGCGCTCACCCTGGAACCCCGGGACGCAGAAACAAGAGTAACCGTCACCACGGCTACGGCAGATGGCCCGGTTGTAGCAGGGGTTGGGGAAACACTGGTCCGTTAACGGGGCCGCCGACCTCGCTTTCAGAGGGGATGCACCTGGGGACAGGAAGTCATGTTTTGATTGATTGTCTGACTGATGGGGTTTCTTTTTTTTATGATGTTTTTTTCCCTCTCAAACAATAACAACAATACATAAACATGAGACAATAAACAGACGCACACATAATTCAACAAACATCAATGACATCACACCTGCTCAGACCCACATGTTCCCACCGCAACCATACACGACATCACACCTGCTCAGACCCACATGTTCCCACCGCAACCATACACATTATGACATCACACCTGCTCACTCCCAAATGTTCCCACAGCAACCATACACGACATCACACCTGCTCAGACCCACATGTTCCCACCGCAACCATACACATTATGACATCACACCTGCTCAGACCCACATGTTCCCACAGCAACCATACACATTATGACATCACACCTGCTCACTGCCAAATGTTCCCACAGCAACCATACACATTATGACATCACACCTGGTCAGACCTACACGTTCCCACAGCAACCATACACATTATGACATCACACCTGCTCAGACCCACATGTTCCCACAGCAACCATACACATTATGACATCACACCTGCTCACTCCCAAATGTTCCCACAGACACCATACACATTATGACATCACACCTGCTCAGACCCACATGTTCCCACAGCAACCATACACATTATGACATCACACCTGCTCAGACCCACATGTTCCCACAGCAACCATACACATTATGACATCACACCTGCTCAGACACAAATGTTCCCACAGCAACCATACACATTATGACATCACACCTGGTCAGACCCACATGTTCCCACAAAAACCATACATATTATGACATCACACCTGCTCAGACCCAAATGTTCCCACAGCAACCATACACATTATGACATCACACCTGCTCAGACCCACATGTTCCCACAAAAACCATACATATTATGACATCACACCTGCTCAGACCCAAATGTTCCCACAGCAACCATACACATTATGACATCACACCTGCTCAGACCCAAATGTTCCCACAGCAACCATACAAATTATGACATCACACCTGCTCAGACCCACATGTTCCCACAGCAACCATACACATTATGACATCACACCTACTCAGACCCACATGTTCCCACAGCAACCATACACATTATGACATCACACCTGCTCAGACCCACATGTTCCCACAGCAACCATACACATTATGACATCACACCTGCTCAGACCCAAATGTTCCCACAGCAACCATACACATTATGACATCACACCTGCTCAGACCCACATGTTCCCACAGCAACCATACACATTATGACATCACACCTGCTCAGACCCACATGTTCCCACAGCAACCATACACATTATGACATCACACCTGCTCAGACCCACATGTTCCCACAGCAACCATACACATTATGACATCACACCTGCTCAGACACAAATGTTCCCACAGCAACCATACACATTATGACATCACACCTGCTCACTCCCAAATGTTCCCACAAAAACCATACATATTATGACATCACACCTGCTCAGACCCAAATGTTCCCACAGCAACCATACACATTATGACATCACACCTGCTCAGACCCACATGTTCCCACAGCAACCGTACACATTATGACATCACACCTGCTCAGACACAAATGTTCCCACAGCAACCATACACATTATGACATCACACCTGGTCAGACCCACATGTTCCCACAAAAACCATACATATTATGACATCACACCTGCTCAGACCCAAATGTTCCCACAGCAACCATACACATTATGACATCACACCTGGTCAGACCCACATGTTCCCACAAAAACCATACATATTATGACATCACACCTGCTCAGACCCAAATGTTCCCACAGCAACCATACACATTATGACATCACACCTGCTCAGACCCAAATGTTCGCACAGCAACCATACAAATTATGACATCACACCTGCTCAGACCCACATGTTCCCACAGCAACCATACACATTATGACATCACACCTACTCAGACCCACATGTTCCCACAGCAACCATACACATTATGACATCACACCTGCTCAGACCCACATGTTCCCACAGCAACCATACACATTATGACATCACACCTGCTCAGACCCAAATGTTCCCACAGCAACCATACACATTATGACATCACACCTGCTCAGACCCACATGTTCCCACAGCAACCATACACATTATGACATCACACCTGCTCAGACCCACATGTTCCCACAGCAACCATACACATTATGACATCACACCTGCTCAGACCCACATGTTCCCACAGCAACCATACACATTATGACATCACACCTGCTCAGACACAAATGTTCCCACAGCAACCATACACATTATGACATCACACCTGGTCAGACCCACATGTTCCCACAAAAACCATACATATTATGACATCACACCTGCTCAGACCCAAATGTTCCCACAGCAACCATACACATTATGACATCACACCTGCTCAGACCCAAATGTTCCCACAAAAACCATATACATTATGACATCACACCTGCTCAGACCCACATGTTCCCACCACAACCATACACATTATGACATCACACCTGCTCAGACCCAAATGTTCCCACAGCAACCATACACATTATGACATCACACCTGCTCAGACCCACATGTTCCCACAGCAACCATACACATTATGACATCACACCTGCTCAGACCCACATGTTCCCACAGCAACCATACACATTATGACATCACACCTGCTCAGACCCACATGTTCCCACAGCAACCATACACATTATGACATCACACCTGCTCAGACCCAAATGTTCCCACAGCAACCATACACATTATGACATCACACCTGCTCAGACCCACATGTTCCCACAGCAACCATACACATTATGACATCACACCTGCTCAGACCCACATGTTCCCACAGCAACCATACACATTATGACATCACACCTGCTCAGACCCACATGTTCCCACAGCAACCATACACATTATGACATCACACCTGCTCAGACCCACATGTTCCCACAGCAACCATACACATTATGACATCACACCTGCTCAGACCCACATGTTCCCACAGCAACCATACACATTATGACATCACACCTGCTCAGACACAAATGTTCCCACAGCAACCATACACATTATGACATCACACCTGGTCAGACCCACATGTTCCCACAAAAACCATACATATTATGACATCACACCTGCTCAGACCCAAATGTTCCCACAGCAACCATACACATTATGACATCACACCTGCTCAGACCCAAATGTTCCCACAAAAACCATACACATTATGACATCACACCTGCTCAGACCCACATGTTCCCACCGCAACCATACACATTATGACATCACACCTGCTCAGACCCAAATGTTCCCACAGCAACCATACACATTATGACATCACACCTGCTCAGACCCACATGTTCCCACAGCAACCATACACATTATGACATCACACCTGCTCAGACCCACATGTTCCCACAGCAACCATACACATTATGACATCACACCTGCTCAGACCCACATGTTCCCACAGCAACCATACACATTATGACATCACACCTGCTCAGACCCAAATGTTCCCACAGCAACCATACACATTATGACATCACACCTGCTCAGACCCACATGTTCCCACAGCAACCATACACATTATGACATCACACCTGGTCAGACCCACATGTTCCCACAGCAACCATACACATTATGACATCACACCTGCTCAGACCCACATGTTCCCACAGCAACCATACACATTATGACATCACACCTGCTCAGACCCACATGTTCCCACAGCAACCATACACATTATGACATCACACCTGCTCAGACCCACATGTTCCCACAGCAACCATACACATTATGACATCACACCTGCTCAGACCCACATGTTCCCACAGCAACCATACACATTATGACATCACACCTGCTCAGACCCACATGTTCCCACAGCAACCATACACATTATGACATCACACCTGCTCAGACCCACATGTTCCCACAGCAACCATACACATTATGACATCACACCTGCTCAGACCCACATGTTCCCACAGCAACCATACACATTATGACATCACACCTGCTCACTCCCAAATGTTCCCACAGACACCATACACATGATGACATCACACCTGCTCAGACCCACATGTTCCCACAGCAACCATACACATTATGACATCACACCTGCTCAGACCCACATGTTCCCACAGCAACCATACACATTATGACATCACACCTGCTCAGACCCACATGTTCCCACAGCAACCATACACATTATGACAGCACACCTGCTCAGACACAAATGTTCCCACAGCAACCATACACATTATGACATCACACCTGGTCAGACCCACATGTTCCCACAAAAACCATACATATTATGACATCACACCTGCTCAGACCCAAATGTTCCCACAGCAACCATACACATTATGACATCACACCTGCTCAGACCCAAATGTTCCCACAAAAACCATATACATTATGACATCACACCTGCTCAGACCCACATGTTCCCACCACAACCATACACATTATGACATCACACCTGCTCAGACCCAAATGTTCCCACAGCAACCATACACATTATGACATCACACCTGCTCAGACCCACATGTTCCCACAGCAACCATACACATTATGACATCACACCTGCTCAGACCCACATGTTCCCACAGCAACCATACACATTATGACATCACACCTGCTCAGACCCACATGTTCCCACAGCAACCATACACATTATGACATCACACCTGCTCAGACCCAAATGTTCCCACAGCAACCATACACATTATGACATCACACCTGCTCAGACCCACATGTTCCCACAGCAACCATACACATTATGACATCACACCTGCTCAGACCCACATGTTCCCACAGCAACCATACACATTATGACATCACACCTGCTCAGACCCACATGTTCCCACAGCAACCATACACATTATGACATCACACCTGCTCAGACCCACATGTTCCCACAGCAACCATACACATTATGACATCACACCTGCTCAGACCCACATGTTCCCACAGCAACCATACACATTATGACATCACACCTGCTCAGACACAAATGTTCCCACAGCAACCATACACATTATGACATCACACCTGGTCAGACCCACATGTTCCCACAAAAACCATACATATTATGACATCACACCTGCTCAGACCCAAATGTTCCCACAGCAACCATACACATTATGACATCACACCTGCTCAGACCCAAATGTTCCCACAAAAACCATACACATTATGACATCACACCTGCTCAGACCCACATGTTCCCACCGCAACCATACACATTATGACATCACACCTGCTCAGACCCAAATGTTCCCACAGCAACCATACACATTATGACATCACACCTGCTCAGACCCACATGTTCCCACAGCAACCATACACATTATGACATCACACCTGCTCAGAACCACATGTTCCCACAGCAACCATACACATTATGACATCACACCTGCTCAGACCCAAATGTTCCCACAGCAACCATACACATTATGACATCACACCTGCTCAGACCCACATGTTCCCACAGCAACCATACACATTATGACATCACACCTGGTCAGACCCACATGTTCCCACAGCAACCATACACATTATGACATCACACCTGCTCAGACCCACATGTTCCCACAGCAACCATACACATTATGACATCACACCTGCTCAGACCCACATGTTCCCACAGCAACCATACACATTATGACATCACACCTGCTCAGACCCACATGTTCCCACAGCAACCATACACATTATGACATCACACCTGCTCAGACCCACATGTTCCCACAGCAACCATACACATTATGACATCACACCTGCTCAGACCCACATGTTCCCACAGCAACCATACACATTATGACATCACACCTGCTCAGACCCACATGTTCCCACAGCAACCATACACATTATGACATCACACCTGCTCAGACCCACATGTTCCCACAGCAACCATACACATTATGACATCACACCTGCTCAGACCCACATGTTCCCACAGCAACCATACACATCACATACTGTATGTCTCACAAGCACACTGCCCCTCATTTATTTTAATTTTTTTCTATCTCTTTTCGATTTTTAATTCGATTATACCTTCCGGTAACCTACCTCACCCAATGTGATACGGAATCGCTATTATTTTTTAACTTTGGAACACATTCAAGAACCTCCAGTAGCTAACCAGCTAATCAGCTACTAGCTATTTAGTCATTTTTAGCCACTGCTAGCAGCTTTTACCTTCTGCACAGACACCAGCCCTGTTATTAGCCTGGATATTACTCACCAATTTACCAGCATCGAACTGTCTCTCCACAACAACGCCGGATTCCTGCCGTAATCCCTGAGCCACTACTTATGATCCTCACAGCTAGCTTGCAGCTAGCGCCACTGCCACGAAGCTAGCACCAGTTAGCAAACAATTTCTACAATACCTCCTTCGCCATCTGGCTTGGATTCTCTGTCGACACGGCGCCCCGCCGCACAAACACGTCTGGTCTGCCGACAAATACCCCATCCGCTGTGCCCTCAACCGGCCTCCGTCTGAGCAGACCCCCTCCGTCTGAGCAGACCACCCCCGGGCTACTAACTTTAAACGCCGCGTGCTAGCGTAGTGGCGGCTTCCCTGCTCCATCTACGGCTGCCCCCCGGACACTATGATCACTTGGCTACATAGCTGATGCCTGCTGGACTGTCCATTAATTCACGGTACTCCATTCTGTTTATTCTGTTTATTTGTGTTTTATCTGTCGGCTCTGTGTTTTAACTCAGGCTCTGTGTGTAGTTAATCCGACCCTCTCTGCCTAGTCATCGCCATTTTACCTGCTGTTGCTGTGTTAGCTGACTAGCTGCTGTTATCTCACCTGTTGTTTTAGCTAGCTCTCCCAATCAAGACCTGCAATTACTTTATGCCTTACTGTATGTCTCTCTCAAATATCAATATGCCTTGTATACTGTTGTTCAGGCTAGTTATCATTGTTTTGGTTTGCAATGGAGCCCGTAGTTCCACTCCCCGTACCTCTGATACCTCCTTTGTCCCACCTCCCACACATGCGGTGACCTCGCCCATTGAGACCAGCATGTCCAGAGATACAACCTCTCTTATCATCACCCAGTGCCTGGGCTTGCCTCCGCTGTACCCGTGCCCCACCATACCCCTGTCTGCACATTATGCCCAGAATCTATTCTACCACGCCCATAAATCTGCTCCTTTTATTCCTTGTCCCCAACGCTCTAGGCGACCAGTTTTGATAGCCTTTAGCCGCACCCTCATCCTACTACTCCTCTGTTCCTCGGGTGATGTGGAGGTAAACCCAGGCCCTGCATGTCCCCAGGCACCCTCATTTGTTGACTTCTGTGATCGAAAAAGCCTTGGTCTCATGCATGTCAACATCAGAAGCCTCCTCCCTAAGTTTGTCTTACTCACCGCTTTAGCACACTCTGCCAACCCTGATGTCCTTGCCGTGTCTGAATCCTGGCTTAGGAAAGCCAACAAAAATTCTGAGATTTCCATACCCAACTATAACACTTTCCGTCAAGATAGAACTGCCAAAGGGGGAGGAGTTGCAATCTACTGCAGAGATAGCCTGCAAAGTTCTGTCATACTTTCCAGGTCTATGCCCAAACAGTTCGAACTTCTAATTTTAAAAATTAATCTCTCCAGAAATAAGTCTCTCACTGTTGCCGCCTGCTACCGACCCCCCTCAGCTCCCAGCTGTGCCCTGGACACCATCTGTGAATTGATCGCCCCCCATCTAGCTTCAGAGTTTGTTCTGTTAGGTGACCTAAACTGGGATATGCTTAACACCCCGGCAGTCCTACAATCTAAGCTAGATGCCCTCAATCTCACACAAATCATCAAGGAACCCACCAGGTACAACCCTAAATCCGTAAACATGGGCACCCTAATAGACATTATCCTGACCAACTTGCCCTCCAAATACACCTCTGCTGTCTTCAATCAAGATCTCAGCGATCACTGCCTCATTGCCTGTATCCGCTACGGGTCCGCGGTCAAACGACCACCCCTCATAACTGTCAAACGCTCCCTAAAACACTTCTGCGAGCAGGCCTTTCTAATCGACCTGGCCCGAGTACCCTGGAAGGATATTGACCTCATCCCGTCAGTTGAGGATGCCTGGTCATTCTTTAAAAGTTACTTCCTCACCATATTAGACAAGCATGCTCCGTTCAAAAAATGCAGAACTAAGAACAGATATAGCCCTTGGTTCACTCCAGACCTGACTGCCCTCGACCAGCACAAAAACATCCTGTGGCGAACTGCAATAGCATCGAAGAGTCCCCGCGATATGCAACTGTTCAGGGAAGTCAGGAACCAATATACGCAGTCAGTCAGGAAAGCAAAGGCCAGCTTTTTCAAGCAGAAATTTGCATCCTGTAGCTCTAACTCCAAAAAGTTCTGGGATACTGTAAAGTCCATGGAGAACAAGAGCACCTCCTCCCAGCTGCCCACTGCACTGAGGCTAGGTAACACGGTCACCACCGATAAATCCGTGATAATCAAAAATTTCAACAAGCATTTCTCAACGGCTGGCCATGCCTTCCTCCTGGCAACTCCAACCTTGGCCAACAGCTCCGCCCCCCCCGCTGCTACTCGCCCAAGCCTCCCCAGCTTCTCCTTTACCCAAATCCAGATAGCAGATGTTCTGAAAGAGCTGCAAAACCTGGACCCATACAAATCAGCTGGGCTTGACAATCTGGACCCCCTATTTCTGAAACTGTCCGCCGCCATTGTCGCACCCCCTATTACCAGCCTGTTCAACCTCTCCTTCGTATCATCTGAGATCCCCAAGGATTGGAAAGCTGCCGTGGTCATCCCCCTCTTCAAAGGGGGAGACACCCTGGACCCAAACTGTTACAGACCTATATCCATCCTGCCCTGCCTATCTAAGGTCTTCGAAAGCCAAGTCAACAAACAGATCACTGACCATCTCGAATCCCACCGTACCTTCTCCGCTGTGCAATCCGGTTTCCGAGCCGGTCACGGGTGCACCTCAGCCACGCTCAAGGTCCTAAACGATATCATAACCGCCATCGATAAAAGACAGTACTGTGCAGCCGTCTTCATCGACCTGGCCAAGGCTTTCGACTCTGTCAATCACCATATTCTTATCGGCAGACTCAGTAACCTCGGTTTTTCTAATGACTGCCTTGCCTGGTTCACCAACTACTTTGCAGACAAAGTTCAGTGTGTCAAATCGGAGGGCATGTTGTCCGGTCCTCTGGCAGTCTCTATGGGGGTACCACAGGGTTCAATTCTCGGGCCGACTCTTTTCTCTGTATATATCAATGATGTTGCTCTTGCTGCGGGCGATTCCCTGATCCACCTCTACGCAGACGACACCATTCTGTATACTTCTGGCCCTTCCTTGGACACTGTGCTATCTAACCTCCAAACGAGCTTCAATGCCATACAACACTCCTTCCGTGGCCTCCAACTGCTCTTAAACGCTAGTAAAACCAAATGCATGCTTTTCAACCGTTCGCTGCCTGCACCCGCACGCCCGACTAGCATCACCACCCTTGACGGTTCCGACCTAGAATATGTGGACATCTATAAGTACCTAGGTGTCTGGCTAGACTGCAAACTCTCCTTCCAGACTCATATCAAACATCTCCAATCCAAAATCAAATCTAGAGTCGGCTTTCTATTTCGCAACAAAGCCTCCTTCACTCACGCCGCCAAACTTACCCTAGTAAAACTGACTATCCTACCGATCCTCGACTTCGGCGATGTCATCTACAAAATAGCTTCCAATACTCTACTCAGCAAACTGGATGCAGTTTATCACAGTGCCATCCGTTTTGTCACTAAAGCACCTTATACGACCCACCACTGCGACCTGTATGCCCTAGTCGGCTGGCCCCACGCTACATGTTCGTCGTCAGACCCACTGGCTCCAGGTCATCTACAAGGCTATGCTAGGTAAAGTGCCGCCTTATCTCAGTTCACTGGTCACGATGGCTACACCCACCCGTAGCACGCGCTCCAGCAGGTGTATCTCACTGATCATCCCTAAAGCCAAAACCTCATTTGGCCGCCTTTCCTTCCAGTTCTCTGCTGCCTGCGACTGGAACGAATTGCAAAAATCTCTGAAGTTGGAGACTTTTATCTCCCTCAACAACTTTAAACATCTGCTATCTGAGCAGCTAACCGATCGCTGCAGCTGTACATAGTCCATCGGTATATAGCCCACCCAATTTACCTACCTCACCCCCATACTGCTTTTATTTATTTACTTTTCTGCTCTTTTGCACACCAGTATCTCTACTTGCACATGATCATCTGATGACTTATCACTCCAGTGTTAATCTGCTAAATTGTAATTATTCGATTTATTGCCTACCTCCTCATGCCTTTTGCACACATTGTATATAGATTCTCTTTTTTTTCTACCATGTTATTGACTTGTTTATTGTTTACTCCATGTGTAACTCTGTGTTGTTGTCTGTTCACACTGCTATGCTTTATCTTGGCCAGGTCGCAGTTGCAAATGAGAACTTGTTCTCAACTAGCCTACCTGGTTAAATAAAGGTGAAATAAATAAAATAAAAATAAAATCCTTCATCCTCTGGAACATTCCAGTGCTTGTAGCACCATATGGCCACAAATTGCATAGTTCTATTTTTCTCTGTAGCCCACACCTTTCCAATATTTAAATAATAATATATTTGATTCATCCACCCATAACTCGTTTTACACGTAAGAAATGACTCTGCTGTTGTGCTGTATAATTGTGTCTCTTGTAGAATACATTCTATTCATTAGTTTATACTGGATGAAGCGTACATTTTGTTATCTGTAATTTCATGTTATGTTCCAACACTCCCTCCATCTATATCAGTTATTTTTAAGTCTTGATTCGAATAGTTTATATTTTTTCCAAAGACATTGTCAGTTAGATATGCTCTCTGCAAGGTTTTGTATATCTTACCTATCATATGTGTATCTTTTTCTGAGTCAAATAGGATTCCCTCAGCATTGCTTACAGGTCAAGATTTCGTGAAATAAAACGTTTAAGTTGCATATATTTGAAAATGTCTACATTGGTCAGTCCAACCCGCTTTTTAATTCTAACATTTAAATATTTGTATTTCCTATTACCACATCATTTACGGTTTCTATGCGCCATGTGGGCCAATTCATCAGTGAATTCTGAAAAGCTATCCAACGATTGTTCCATTGGGGTGTTTTTAGTGTGATATTGGTTCTTGTAGAATTTGTGTCATTTTCGTCCATATTGTTATAGTGTTCTAAACTATAGAGTTGTTAATCCTCTTAGCTTTATCTTTTGAAAACAGATACATCAAAATATTCTGGGGATGAGCATGCACATCTTCAATACGTTCCCATTCTTCCTCTCTAGTGCATTTAACTATATGTCGCAAGTAGAAACCTTGTGTGGCAAATGGATGCAATTTCAAATCTGGAAGTTTAAAACTATCCTCAGATTTAGGGAGATGTAAAACTGTTCTATTTACTCTTTGAGTTTTATTTGCCCATATGAGGTCTGTTATGGCCGAGTATACTTTTTTAAAGAGTGTCTTTGGTGGAGTAGTTAGTACTACCGAGAAAAAAAAAAAAAACTTTGGGAGCCATTCCATTCTGAAGAAGTTTATTCTACCGGTAAGATTTATGGGAAGACTTATGGTCACGACTTCCACCTACCTCTCCTTGTTCAGGCGGTGTTCGGCGGTCGGCGTCACCGATCTTCCAGCCATCACTGATCAATTTTTCATTTTCCATTGGTTTTGTCTTGTCTTCCTTCACACCTGGTTCCAATCCCATCAATTACATGTTGTGTATTTAACCCTCTGTTTCCCCTCATGTCCTTGTCGGAGATTATTTGTTTGTTCGTGTATAATGTATTGGTGCGCGACGGATTCTTGTACCCACTTTTATTTATGTTGTATTTTGGTTTTGGAGTTTTATTAAGTTTATTAAACGACTCCATTTATACCAAGTTCGATTCCCCTGCGCCTGACTTCCCTGCCACCTACACACACGTTGTTACACATCTCCTCGTAATGAACATTGTCGAGTATCCTTACAAGAAGGCTAACTTTTCTAGCTATGCCAGGCACAATCGGGCATCATCAGCTCATTGTTATGGATGTATCCAAATGAATGTCAATAGAAAATAGCTAAACAAACGCAAATGCAGCTACTTTGCTGTTATTCTGGCTGCGGAGGTCATGACCGTGTTAGCCGTAGCTAGATGGCTAGCTAGCAAACAAGGGACATAAAGAATGAACGAGCATAGCAACGGAACATAAAGTACCAACGACTGGGTCGCGTCCATAAATATCAAACCAATCGAACGAACGACTGGGTCGCGTCTCTCGAAACCAAAAGTTGACTAAGTATGAATTATCTTTTATAAATGAAAATTTCAACAAAATAATGTTATTTTTAACGGTAAATGTGTGCTTTAGTATTGTTTTCTTTGGCAATTGTGGTATAAACGAGATTTCCATTCTGTACATTACCTTGGAAAAATGAACTCTGCTGAATCGTCCATTATTTCCAAGGTAATGTACATCGCTGTTTATCCCTTACTTAACCTGTAGTTGTTGGCTCTCTTCAAGAGTAAAATATCATATTCCTGCTTAAGTTCTGAAATTGTATTTTCTTCTTTACCTTGTAAAGTGTTTAGGGCTTTTTCAAAGATAGGGATTTATTTATATTTTTCTTGAATTAAAATTTTGAACTCAGATTTAACTTTAGCATGATATTATCATTCCCCTAATATACCCCTTAAAAACATCCCAAATGATGTCGGGGGTCGGCTTTTCTCTGTCCTCTATGCCTGTATTTGTAATGGTAAAGGCCTTTATTTTTTCATTTAAGTATTTAATAGATTTCTGGTCTTGAAGATGCGCTCTGTTCATTCTCCATATTCTGTCATTATGTGTGTTTCTGTTATAGCACATGGGTGGAACATTCCAGACCGGGAGGGCCAAAGGTGTGCAGGCTTTAGTTCCGGACGTGCACTAAAATGTCTGATTCAACTAATAGCAATTGATCTTCAGGGGGAAATTGAAATATGTCACAGCAGACTTATTCTGATATCCTGTATATTATTCTCAAGGTGTCTTTCATACATTCTCTGTCTCTTTTACATTGTCGTACAAATGTCAGTACCACCAAAAAATGTACTCGTGAGGATGAACTAAAAGGGATTCATATGTCTACTAATTCTATCTACTAAATTTTATTCTCTCAGCAGTGTGTTACAATGAGTCAAGTTTTGCATTGTCTCACACAGCAATTGTGTCCTATAGCGTATGACACAAAAGGCTCTCTCCCCTCCAATGAAAACAGGCCTCCTCACTCCCCATTCTCGTCTCCGGTACAAGGACGTTTTGGAACTTAATAGCCTCACAAAGCATCACAGCTGGCCTCCATGGCAACCAATTCCACGGTTCTGTTTCTGCAGTCTCTCTATCGCCATGGCGACCGCAGGCAGACAGAAGTCAGTCATTTATCAATGCATTCCTTCCTAGTACGGCCTCGGTGCTGCTGTGCATCTACTTAATCACACAGCACAGCAGAGATTAATGACACAACGCCTGCCAATCACAGCTATGTTTCTGTTCTGTTCATTAGTTTGGCTGTAAACATGTTGCCTCCCATACTAATTAGTGGATTAATCCACTCACGTGTTTGTCCAACACGTCTACCAGGAGAGAGAAGAATTAACCGAATGGCTCCTCCTAATGCCCGGCTTACTGGAATATAGAACGTCCATTCAGATGAACTGGTATCATTTACACTGTAGATCAGATCAAGGATGGCCAATCCTTCTCCTGGAGAGATGATTTTTACGGTACCTCAGGTGTGTTACAGTAGGGATGGAGCAAAAGCCTTCACACCCAGTAGCTCTCCAGGAGGACGTAGAGTATATTCTATAGTACCCATTTCAACCAGTAAACACTCATCTGAGAGAGGTAGGTTAGTACACATACTGGGGATGGAAGATATGACCTTCCTACTGTACAGGCACACTGAAAGTAAGATGTGGACGGTACAATAATTTATTCCTTTTTCTTTATTTTTTTTATAATTTTCTACATTGTAGAATAATAGTGAAGACATCAAAACTATGAAATAACACATGGAATCATGTAGTAACCAAAAATGTGTTAAACAAATGAAAATACATTTTATATTTGAGATTCTTCAAAGTAGCCACCCATTACCTTGATGACAGCTTTGCATTCTCTCAACCAGCTTGACCTGGAATGCTTTTCCAACAGTCTTGAAGGAGTTTCCACATATGATGAGATCCAGACAAGTCACACATGGCACATAACTTCTCCTACAGTATCACACACTACTTCAATTATCACAAGAATAGAAGTTTAGTAACAGCCAGGTCGACACACAAAGCCATGGGTGAATGGAAACTACTGTAGATGCTCACGAGAGAGAGAGAGGTTCAGTGTTAATAGGTGGGAAGACCTCTGTGTTGTGGATGAGCTGGAGAGGAGTTCCCCTGGGCAGTGAGCTCTGGAGTTTGGGATTCCAGAGGTACACAGAGAGGGTGTGTGTTTGTGTGTGTGCCCTTCACATTTCAGTTGAATGCATTCTGTTGTACTGACTAGGTATCCCCCTTTTGCTTTTTTGCATACGTGCGTGTGTGTGTCAGGCATCTAGGTGATAAAGATGGGATCAGGTAGAGGTCATTCTGGGGTAAATTATTTCATATATCCATTATGAGCTTGTTCTTTATTTAACTCCTACAGTCGTGGCCAAAAGTTTTGAGAATGACACAAATATTAATTTTCACAAAGTCTGCTGTCTCAGTTTGTATGATGGCAATTTGCATATACTCCAGAATGTTATGAAGAGTGATCAGATGAATTGCAATTAATTGCAAAGTCCCTCTTTGCCATGCAAATGAACTGAATCCCCCAAAAACTTTTCCACTGCATTTCAGCCCTGCCACAAAAGGACCAGCTGACATCATGTCAGTGATTCTCTCATTAACACAGGTGTGAGTGTTGACGAGGACAAGGCTGGAGATCACTCTGTCATGCTGATTGAGTTCGAATAACAGACTGGATGCTTCAAAAGGAGGGTGGTGCTTGGAATCATTGTTCTTCCTTTGTCAACCATGGTTACCTGCAAGGAAACACGTGCCGTCATCATTGCTTTGCACAAAAAGGGCTTCACAGGCAAGGATATTGCTGCCAGTAAGATTGCACCTAAATCAACCATTTATCGGATCATCAAGAACTTCAAGGAGAGCGGTTCAATTGTTGTGAAGAAGGCTTCAGGGCGCCCAAAGTCTCCTAAAGTTGATTCAGCTGCGGGATCAGGGCACCACCAGTACAGAGCTTGCTCAGGAATGGCAGCAGGCAGGTGTGAGTACATCTGCACGCACAGTGAGGCGAAGACTTTTGGAGGATGGCCTGGTGTCAAGGGCAGCAAAGAAGCCACTTCTCTCCAGGAAAAACATCAGGGACAGACTGATATTCTGCAAAAGGTACAGGGATTGGACTGCTGAGGACTGGGGTAAAGTCATTATCTCTGATGAATCCCCTTTCCGTTGTTTGGGGAATCCGGAAAAAAGCTTGACAAGGTCAGCGCTACCATCAGTCCTGTGTCATGCCAACAGTTAAGCATCCTGAGACCATTCATGTGTGGGGTTGCTTCTCAGCCAAGGGAGTGGGCTCACTCACAATTTTGCCTAAGAACACAGCCATGAATAAAGAATGGTACCAACACATCCTCCGAGAGCAACTTCTCCCAACCATCCAGGAACAGTTTGGTGACAAACAATGCCTTTTCCAGCATGATGGAGCACCTTGCCATAAGGCAAAGTGATAACTAAGTGGCCCGGGGAACAAAACATCGATATTTTGGGTCCATGGCCAGGAAACTCCCCAGACCTTAATCCCATTGAGAACTTGTGGTCAATCCTCAAGAGACAAACAAAAACTCACAAATTCTGACAAACTCCTAGCATTGATTATGCGAGAATGGGCTGCCATCAGTCAGGATGTGGCCCAGAAGTTAATTGACAGCACGCCAGGGTGGATTGCAGAGGTCTTGAAAAAGAAGGGTCAACACTGCAAATATTCACTCTTTGCATCATCTTCATGTAATTGCCAATAAAAGCCTTTGACACGTATGAAATGCTTGTAATTATACTTCAGTATTCCATAGTAACATCTGATAAAAATATCTAAAGACACTGAAGCAGCAAACTTTGTGGAAATTAATATTTGTGTCATTCTCAAAACTTTTGGCCACGACTGTACATACAGTATAAACAACACATCCCAAAGCAGAAAGGGGCTACATTGCTGTTATTGGACAAACTGCGAAACTCAAGTAAGCAAACAAACACTCACCAGATCCTACATGTTACCAAACAAACACTCACCAGATCCTACATGTTACCAAACAAACACTCACCAGATCCTACATGTTACCAAACAAACACTCACCAGATCCTACATGTTACCAAACAAACACTCACCAGATCCTACATGTTACCAAACAAACACTCACCAGATCCTACATGTTACCAAACAAACACTCACCAGATCCTACATGTTACCAAACAAACACTCACCAGATCCTACATGTTACCAAACAAACACTCACCAGATCCTACATGTTACCAAACAAACACTCACCAGATCCTACATGTTAACAAACAAACACTCACCAGATCCTACATGTTACCAAACAAACACTCACCAGATCCTACATGTTAACAAACAAACACTCACCAGATCCTACATGTTACCAAACAAACACTCACCAGATCCTACATGTTACCAAACAAACACTCACCAGATCCTACATGTTACCAAACAAACACTCACCAGATCCTACATGTTACCAAACAAACACCAGATCCTACATGTTACCAAATAATCACCAGATCCTACATGTTACCAAACAAACACTCACCAGATCCTACATGTTACCAAACAAACACTCACCAGATCCTACATGTTACCAAACAAACACTCACCAGATCCTACATGTTACCAAACAAACACCAGATCCTACATGTTACCAAATAATCACCAGATCCTACATGTTACCAAACAAACACCAGATCCTACATGTTACCAAATAAACACCAGATCCTACGTTACCAAACAAACACTCACCAGATCCTACATGTTACCAAACAAACACTCACCAGATCCTACATGTTACCAAATAAACACCAGATCCTACATGTTAACAAATAATCACCAGATCCTACATGTTACCAAATAATCACCAGATCCTACATGTTACCAAAGGAGACAGAACATTCCTAAACATTACACCTGACAGATAGATATACTGTAACAGAATAAAGATGAATCACTTCCGTCTCCTCGTCCCTTAGATCAGTGGTCACCAACCTTTGAGTCGAGATCACTTCCTGAGTCAAGATCACTTCCTGAGTCGAGATCACTTTCTCAGTTAAAATGCAAGCTTAGATCTACCATTCGAAAAAGAATAACACATAAACCTATGCAACATGAACCTATTAAAAACAGTACTGTACTAATGAGGTTTGTTGAGTAGGCTACAGGCACAAAAC
The DNA here is from genome assembly GCF_045679555.1 of Salvelinus alpinus. Taxonomy (NCBI): domain Eukaryota; kingdom Metazoa; phylum Chordata; class Actinopteri; order Salmoniformes; family Salmonidae; genus Salvelinus; species Salvelinus alpinus. Next base: position 45,376,641 of record NC_092101.1, on the reverse strand, counting down.
ATTCTCACCGCATATTGGCTTTGCTTGAATTGCCCTGCCAATGCTTTGTCGTTCTTCTCAGACCATTTAAAAAATATATATTTCAACATTTGAGGTAGGCTATATGATCACACTGGTATTAGCTGTTGTATTATTTGTGACGCACAGCTGAGTGAGTATAAATGTAAATCATTTTTTTATTTTATTTTACTGGGCTGATGGAGAATGCCTGCATCTGATGGTCAGTCTCAGCGGAGGGCAGCAGACTGAAGGTTCACCTCTCAACGTTCCTCAGCTCTCCCTTGCCTCCGCTGACACTGACCCAAAAGGGACACCATCTTCCAGCTGATGGCGAAACTCAATTCGCACCACATTATTTCTGCCTCATACACAAATTCATGTTGTTACTCCTATGACCGGAGAAAGTGAAATATTCCTTGATATTAAAAAAAGATCCATTCGGCTAATTGTAAGAACGCAAGCCTATCGATACCCTTTCCTACTCATTTCAGCTGCAGTGCTGGTTGTAGCGTAAGTGGAAGTAGGGAGAACACACAGTTTATGGATTATAAAAAAGTGTTGAATAGAAAGTGGATAGTGCTGAGTAAAAACACGAACTGACTCATAAAAAAAGCATATCTTTGCTGTATTCATTGACAGTCTCTCTCTAGTCATGGTTTTCACATTTTTGAAATCTCACAGTATCAATTTAGCTGTAGATGTCGTTTCCGCCTACTACGTTACTACAGACATGGTAATGTGAGCCATCCGATTGGCCAGCGGTAGGCATATACAGTGGGGAGAACAAGTATTTGATACACTGCCGATTTTGCAGGTTTTCCTACTTACAAAGCATGTAGAGGTCTGTCATTTTTATCATAGGTACACTTCAACTGTGAGAGACGGAATCTAAAACAAAAATCCAGAAAATCACATTGTATGATTTTTAAATAATTAATTTGCATTTTATTGCATGACATAAGTATTTGATCACCTACCAACCAGTAAGAATTCCGGCTCTCACAGACCTGTTAGTTTTTCTTTAAGAAGCCCTCCTGTTCTCCACTCATTACCTGTATTAACTGCACCTGTTTGAACTCGTTACCTGTATAAAAGACACCTGTCCACACACTCAATCAAACAGATTCCAACCTCTCCACAATGGCCAAGACCAGAGAGCTGTGTAAGGACATCAGGGATAAAATTGTAGACCTGCACAAGGCTGGGATGGGCTACAGGACAATAGGCAAGCAGCTTGGTGAGAAGGAAACAACTGTTGGCGCAATTATTAGAAAATGGAAGAAGTTCAAGATGACGGTCAATCACCCTCGGTCTGGGGCTCCATGCAAGATTTCACCTCGTGGGGCATCAATGATCATGAGGAAGGTGAGGGATCAGCCCAGAACTACACGGCAGGACCTGGTCAATGACCTGAAGAGAGCTGGGACCACAGTCTCAAAGAAAACCATTAGTAACACACTACGCCGTCATGGATTAAAATCCTGCAGCGCACGCAAGGTCCCCCTGCTTAAGCCAGTGCATGTCCAGGCCTGTCTGAAGTTTGCCAATGACCATCTGGATGATCCAGGGGAGGAATGGGAGAAGGTCATGTGGTCTGATGAGACAAAAATAGAGCTTTTTGGTCTAACTCCACTCGCCGTGTTTGGAGGAAGAAGAAGTATGAGTACAACCCCAAGAACACCATCCCAACCGTGAAGCATGGAGGTGGAAACATCATTCTTTGGGGATGCTTTTCTGCAAAGGGGACAGGACGACTGCACCGTATTGAGGGGAGGATGGATGGGGCCATGTATCGCGAGATCTTGGCCAACAACCTCCTTCCCTCAGTAAGAGCATTGAAGATGGGTCGTGGCTGGGTCTTCCAGCATGACAACGACACGAAACACACAGCCATGGCAACTAAGGAGTGGCTCCGTAAGAAGCATCTCAAGGTCCTGGAGTGGCCTAGCCAGTCTCCAGACCTGAACCCAATAGAAAATCTTTGGAGGGAGCTGAAAGTCCGTATTGCCCAGCGACAGCCCCGAAACCTGAAGGATCTGGAGAAGATCTGTAGGGAGGAGTGGGCCAAAATCCCTGCTGCAGTGTGTGCAAACCTAGTCAAGAACTACAGGAAACGTATGATCTCTGTAATTGCAAACAAAGGTTTCTGTACCAAATATTAAGTTCTGCTTTTCTGATGTATCAAATACTTATGTCATGCAATAAAATGCAAATTAATTACTTAAAAATCATACAATGTGATTTTCTGGATTTTTGTTTTAGATTCCGTCTCTCATAGTTGAAGTGTACCTATGATAAAAATTACAGACCTCTACATGCTTTGTAAGTAGGAAAACCTGCAAAATCGGCAGTGTATCAAATACTTGTTCTCCCCACTGTAGTGCACTTGATTTGCCCCTCCCCGGACCTGCCGGGAAGGCAGAGGTTCTACCTTTAGACATGTGAAATGGTTAAAAAAAAAAGTTTTATTTCACCTTTATGTAACTAGGCAAGTCAGTTAAGAACAAATTCTTATTTTCAATGACGGCCTAAGAACAGTGGGTTAACTGCCTTGTTCAGGGGCAGAACTACAGATTATTACCTTGTCAGCTTGGAATTTGATCTTGCAACCTTTCAGTTACAAGTCCAACACTAACCACTAGGCTACCTGACACCCAAGATGGAGCGCAGGGCAGCTGAATCAGGTGCACTTACCGCCAACAGCACGTGATGAATAAGAAAACTAGCTCTAGGATACGCACCAACGATGGATGATATCAAAGACAAGGATTTCCCCAAACATGGCAACCCAAAGTTGCCATAACCACCCAGCAGAACCAGATCATCAACAGTGGCAGGCCGTGTAATGGATGGAATGCGTGTAAGAAGGGACCCACAGCATTTAACACACAGAGGGGTGTGAAGTGCACACCTGTTTTCATTTTGGTTCATTCCAGCGGGCCTTTCTCAAAGCTGGATATGACAATAAACCATGAATGACCTGCCATGTTGTGGGTGTGCACTGCATGACGATCGTTTGAAGGTTTGGGATTTACAGAGTTCCATGTTAAGCAGGTGAAGCAACCATAATGGTATATCACATCAAGTTACACAGGAATGTATTGCGCCAAAAATCTTAGCTTTCCAGTCCATTCCAACTACAGATATGTATTGGTAAAGTAGGTGAACAGATCAGTCAAATTTCTGACGGGAAAGGTGAGTGACTTTCAAAATGGTCAAATCAGACCAATCAGTGACTGTCAAAATGGTCAAATCAGACCAATCAATGACTGTCAAAATGGTCAAATCAGACCAATCAATGACTGTCAAAATGGTCAAATCAGACCAATCAGTGACTGTCAAATCAGACCAATCAGTGACTGTCAAAATGGTCAACTCAGACCAATCAATGACTGTCAAAATGGTCAAATCAGACCAATCAATGACTGTCAAAATGGTCAAATCAGACCAATCAGTGACTGTCAAAATGGTCAAATCAGACCAATCACAGTGGTGGTGCAATCACACTTTCCACGGTGGACAATGGCACAACTTACTCATCCTCTCCCTCCTTAGTATCATTTGTGAAGGTCAATCAATTTCACAGAGAGCCTCCAGATTTTCACTAGAGCAGCTTATGAGTGTCTAGACCTCATCTCAGCATGACCCCGGTTGGGGGTCGGTGTCCAGGTGGGCTGGGGGGAATATCGGGTGTCCAGCCATATGTCCACTATCACGGACTATCAGCTGGAAGTACGTAGATCCAAGGCAGATCAGACACTGGATCACCCAGTGTGCATTACCAGTGCACGCACACACACACACACACACCCCACTGGGCAAAAACTGGTTGAAACCACGTCATTCCAACAACAAAAAATGAATGTGAAATTCAATGTTTTTTTTCACCCAACGTTTAACCTAAATCCAATGACATTGTGAAATTTGTTTATGATTTTACGTTGGATTCATGTTAGTTGACAACTCAACCAAATGTAAACTAAAAACTAGACGTGGAACTGACGTCTGCTCCCATTGGGGGACACACACCGTCAAGGCTGCCAACAGCAGCCACACATCCTGGCCTTGCCAACACCAACAGGTTGTTGACGGTTGTTGCCTTTTAATCAATCAATTAATCAGGAAATACTTTTTTGAATACAGAATAACTGTTGCATGCCATTCATTTAAGAAACCACAGTCCCTTTATAAGACAAAGAGGTCTTCCTGTGAGGCATATCAGTACCTTAATATTCAACCACAAGCCTGTTGACTAATGGTGCGTTCAAAACGTAGCGCCAGCCAACCAAACATCCCCTCCCACAGAATGTAAGGCCTCTTTCATATGCTAATGGCGTTATAGCTCTTTGTTCAGTGCTATCTCTTGTAGAAAGGCCCTTTCATTTTTGCAGCACATGTGGAGGGGAGATCTGACTGGCCTCTCTTTCACAGACTGACTGATGCGCACACAGGCTGGTGTGTTTGCTTGTTTCAGTGGTGATAACAGAACAAGCATGCACGAGCACACACACAAGCGCTCACATTCACACACAGACTCACACACAGACCCACACACAGACTCAAACACACTCTTAGGAGTATTGGAGACATAGAATATGCCCGCCCCCTATGGGGTCTTACGCTGCACCTCATTGTTGGGTCTGTCTTTGTGTGCTCTTTTAGCTTCAGAGCTCCTTACAGAATGTGCCATGAACACTGGGAGATAGCAGTGATGTCACCCCTCACATTTCCAATTGAAATTCAAGGCATGTCAGTTAGAATCACTATATCTAATCAGAAACAACAGTCTACGGATCAGCTACTTAACAATAGTTGTTGTGACACATGCAGCTCAGGGGTTAGAGAGTAGAGAATGCTCCTGATCAGAGAAAAGGCAGGTATGCCAATAGCAAATAGTTTTAAGATCTCCTACACACTTACAGCTGAGGGCAACATTTCTGATAGGACAATTAAAAAACATAGATATCCTACATGTAAATGGATACTTTTTCATGCCTATATAAGCGGGTTATAGGACTATTATTAACACTCGTTAAAAATAAAACAGAAACGGATCACACTGGTTCAATTAGATATTGTTGGCTACTACTGTGATGGATTCATTTACACTTTCAGACGAAACCTTAATATATTTGAATTAGAGCATGAGGATGATCTGATCAGCATTATTTTCAGAAGAAACGCAGCAGCAGTAATGGTGCGCTATACAAAACATTTTATATAACAACCTGTTTAGCACGGCAAGTAGTGGCAAGGAGTGGAATGATAGCTAAACAGACGGGTACACAGACTAGGGTGACAACACAATGAGGACACCTGCAAAATCAATAAACCCAAACAGCAGATGAAACTTTATACTTTAGCCTATGTCTTCTAAAAAACTGAGAAATGGGAATTGAACAGTTATCAACTGGTATAACCAAAAAAATACATAATAAAAGTACCCTTACTCACCATCTATCCCTATGGTTAGTGCACCATAGATGACCAAGGCGCAAGCAAGTGAATGAAACCTAGTAGATCGCAATAAATCCATATTCGTGATAGAAAATCATCCTGCTCGCTCTGTGTGAAGCATGTCGGTAGGCTGCTCCTCGATCTCTCTCTGATGTGCTGCTTGCTGCCTGTGCTTGTTGTGAACTCAAGTGCCACTTTTCCTGAGCTAGGCTCACCAATCACTTGATGCGCCCTTGTCCCCTGACGCACCAATGGGCTCTCTCTACCGTCAGCTCTTCAGATGATCCTCAATCAAACGTGAACGCTATAAAAAGGCCGCCGGGGAAGCGGATTGCCGGTGTTTGTTCAATATAGCACCGGTAGCCTAAGTGACATGGTCTGTCAGTGTTGAAATACTGTAATATAAATGTAAGTGGATGGGAAGGAGGAAACGGTGTATATTTCATACATAATGAGAATGGCTCTTTCAGGCTCCAGCACCACACTGAATAGCCTAATCATGGGGGAAGATGTAGCCTAGGATGCTGTCTTCCGCTGCTGCTCTTTTAGGCTCCAGCATTGTACTGAATAGCCTAGCTTCTCTTATCGCCAACAGAGCCTGAACACTGTAGACCTAATTCGAAAAAAGTACAGATGTTGCATACAACACACAATACTCAAATCAAACACAAATCAAGTACCAGTCAATGCAATTTCATTTACATGATTTTGTGCAACATTTGTTCCACTGGTTAACTTTTGAATTGGACAACAGAATGCCAAACGTAGCACTCACTATATGGTTCAAATTATTTTCGCCAACAAGCATTGCATCACGTATCAACATTTATTTACTAATTTAGTAGGCTATGTGGAAGACATAGCCACACCTCAATGTTGTCTTAAGTGATAAGAATAAACTGAACAGTGAATGCACAGCCACTGTAGGTTACAACTTCTAGCTAAGAACTGCTACAAAATATAATATCAACCTCGCCCCCTTCCTGGGTTGCATCTGATGACTGTAGTGTGCATCTCGGAGTAGGCGCGGCTTATGGCAGTTTAAACATTTTGAGGATCTCTGATTGGCCATTTATTGTTTACCCCGCAGCGATTGGAACATGAAGCAGCCAACCTACGATATGATTGGCTAACAAAGTAAAGCGATATTCAAACGGAACGTAACTATTAACAGGGAAACGTGTTTTCAGTCAGTTAACGTTAGCTCGCTGTAGAGAATAGTAAGGAGAATAACTACGTTAATTAGCTAGATATTTCTTGAGATGGTTCGGTGACTAACTTGCGTTGATTTCTACAGAGAAGTTTGGAAATGGCACAGTTATCAGCGAGGGGAGGTTTCCTGGATTTTAGTCCCATCAAGAAAGAAGACTCATCTGCTGTTTCTTATGGCAATAAAGAAAACAATAACTCGCACCCAGTTTTGAGTTTAATTCAGTTTTCAAGGGCTCCGTTTGTAACATTTGGAAATGTAAAGTTGGGATCTTCCAAATCATCAGTTCTTTGCATTGAGAATCCCGTTGAAGATGCAAACATAGAGGTGGCAATTGATAAGATTGCATCGACGAAAGGCTTTTCCGTGGATCAAACCCGATTTACAATTCAGGTAAGGGGAATTATAGCTAGCTAGCATGTGCTCAAATATAATACTATAACTAGTTAGCTAACTTAACGTTAGATGGCAACGAGTGGGTCTAGTTGGCATGACATTCACCAAGTTAATGTTTTGTTAGCTGTCAGATGTAACTTAAGTTAGCTAGCCAGCCAACAGTTGTCACATTTGTTTGAAGTTCTACTAGCTAGCTAGCCATACATTTTACCCGTAGCTAGCTAACGTTATTTCCCCTGTCATTTTCTTCCCAGCCCGAGGAACGTGTCAATTTGACAATAACATGGACACCGATAGAGGAAGGTGGTATTCGAGAGCTGATCACTTTCATTGCCAATGGGGTGGTCAAACACCAAGCTATTTTGCTCGGTAGAGCAGACGCACCTAAAAGGAGAAAGGTAACTTATTTATATATATATATAATGAGAAAGATGTTGCTACGCATACTAACTAATTCACACTAATCAACATGTAGCCTAATAAATCGAATTTCATTTGAACAATTTCAAAGCATCACTAATGCTCTATACATAACTACAAACCACTTCATGTGATTTATTCCTTTGTTACAGAAGAGTCTGTGGGACTCAATCAAAAGCAAGAAGGCATTTGATCTATCAGACCCTCCAAGGGGGAAGAAAAACTCAGTGTCTTCCCTGAAGATGGCAGCCAACAAGACCTTCCATGTGTCCCGGACACCACAGTACAGACGGGAGAAGGTTCGCAGCCCGCTTGCCTCACTCAACAAAAAAGCCTGCACACCTGTCGAAGGGCAGAAGTTTAAGCAGGATGTGTTGGGTCAGTTCAGTTTCGACAATGTCCAAAAGAACTCGCCTGTCGTCTTTCTAGTCCCCGCTGCAGAGCTAATCGATTCCTCTGATGCAGCAGCCAGCTACAGTTTCCCAGTAGGCACACCGGAGTGCCGAGACCTCACCAGACTACTGAACACGACTGTGTCCCCTGTAGGCACTCCAGAGAGGCTTCAAAAGCTGATGCCCCATATTCAGTCTATACAGAGCCCAGCCCCTGTGATTGATGACACTGTTGCGAACATAAGCCATACAGTGTTGGCCGGAACACCAGTGTTGTCTGTGAGAGATGCACTGGCCTTGATTGAGTCAGATCTAACTCATGTGGTTGGTGCAAGCCCTCCAAATGCGTGCTCTAGCTTTGATTTCTCCCACTCCTTGGAGTCAGCAAATGGAGAGAAGAATTGTGGCCCTGTCAAATCTGTGATTGACCTCAAAGCCCTGTCTGAAAGCCCCATCAAGTCAGATCCTGCACAGCCTAGACTAACCTTCTTCATCAAACCAAAACGTGTTACTGACAAGGAGGGTAGAGTAGAGGTTGGAGAAGTTGTTCCTCAATCCAAAAAGGTCACTTTCACCTCCGCCACAGTCATCAAAAGCAAACCAGCCCCTGTCCAGGTACGCAGTCCTGGGGTGAGGAGAATCAAAACCTCCAGGCGCTGTCTCCTGGAGAAAACACTGGAGCTGTCTGGAGACAGTGGCCATTCAGAGTCAAGCCCTGGTACAACAGTTACCCCTGGTCTCCCTGTCATAGACTCTGATGCAAACCATGATTCTCCATTAACTATCTCCCCACGGGAGGCCAGGCTGGAGTCAATTTCCTATAGCCCAGTTTGTTTGGATGATAACCCTGCTCCAGTCAACCACTCCCTCAGCTCTCCTCTGCCTATGAACCCCCCCACCGGTGGCCCCCAGCACCTTGGCCTGGATGATTCCATTCTGGGAGCCACTCAGCTCAACACAGCACCAATAGTGGAACCTCTACCTGACCGGGCAGGTGTGTTTCCTGTTTACAACCAGAGCCAGTTTGACATGAGGGTGGTGCGGAGCAAAAAGAGGAAGAGCGATGAGTTTCTGAGGGATGGAGGGCAGAAAGTGGAGGATGCTGCGGAGAAAACGTTCCATGTGAAAAAGAGTAGGGTGTCAACAGTGGTGAAGGGACCCAACAGACCAGCTCAGCAGAAGGGGATCAGTGCCTCCTCTCACAGGCAGCAGACAAAAACATCAGGTGAGTTGGTAAATGTTGATTGTTGAAATGTCCTCAGTATTCTTTGTAAATTGAATTGTTTTTAACCATTGTGGACATTGACTTGTGTGGTGCAGCAAGGCTAGGGGGGCGAGCTCCAGTTGAGCACTGTTAACGAGGCCGGCAGCATTCTGATGGACTGCTGTGGAGTAGTAGGGCCAAGTCTAGAAAGCATGAGGAATGCCGACTGGGGGAACAAGCTGCAGTTGATCACGGTCTCTTAATGAGTGTGTGGCAGCCCTCCTAATTGACTGCCTGAAGACTTAAAGGTGTGCAGCTCTCACTATGGGGGGAGCATTCTCTAGAGCAGTCCCGTACCCCTTCAAACATTCAACCTCCAGCCGTATCCGCTATAGCACCAGCGTGTTTTTTGCCATCATTGTAAGCCTGCCACACACACACACACATATGATACGTTTAATAAACATAAGAATGAGTGAGTTTGTCACAACCCGGTTTGTGGGAAGTGACAAAGAGCTCTTATAGAACCAGGTCACTCATAATAATCAATAATTTTGCTCTTCGTTTAACCATCTTGCATATGAAACCTTATTTGTTCATCGAAAATGGTGAGTAACTCACCACAGGTTAATGAGAAGGGTGTGCTTGAAAGGATGCACCTAACTCTGCAATGTTCTATTGGAGAGAGTCTCGGTCTTAAATCATTTCCCACACAGTCTGTGCCTGTATTTAGTGTTCATGCTAGTGAGGGCCTAGAATCCACTCTCACATAGGTACGTGATTGCAAAGAGCATCAGTGTCTTAACAGTGCGATTTGCCAAGGCAAGAAACACTGAGCGCAGCCCAATCCAGATTTAAATTACATTTTCACAGAACTGCTTGTTGCAATTTCGATGAGGCTCTCTTGTTCAGATATCGCTAAGTGGACTGGAGGCAGGGCAGGAACGGGATAACAAATCCAGTTTGTCTCATCTGTTTTGGGAAAGTACCTGTGTAATTGTACCCAACTTAATGTGATTGGATGTTAATTATTTGTCTTGGCTGCCTCTCTTTGATGTTGTTATTTTGCTGAACACTAGATTATTAAATGTATTTTTAACAGTGAAACGAGGCTACACAGGCGAGAGAAACTCACCCAAATGTGTAGCCCCATTGGAAAATATAATTGTTTACATTTTGAAAAATGTGAATCACATTTTTATTTTGCGTACCTGCGACGGAATTGCGCGTACCCCTAGGGTTAGGTAAACCTGGTCTAGAGCGCACGTCCTGTCAGGTATGGCTAGGACTGATTTTATGATTTGCCGCGTTTAAGCTTTTAGCTAGTCTTGTTGACTTCATGCTTTAGTTTTCTAAGTTTAAAGTCTGGCTCTGGAAGAGCTCTGGAATTCTATTTTCCTTTTGTTAATTAAAGCCTCTTTATTTGTACCGCGCTCCTGTCTGAGTCAACCTTGAGTCACTGCCTATGCCCGACCTCCAAGACAGTGCACGGGGTTTCACACGACATGCCTATTGCTTTGAATATTTCACATTCCCTGGTCTATACTTCTTAAATGATGTGATCTGTGTGTATTCTTGTTTTCCAGCTTCTGTGTGTACTAGTTCTGCCTCATCCACGAGGGCTCCAAAGTCTGTGTCCCCTGCCCAAGCCAAGCAGCCAGCTCCAAAACCTGGCCAGCGAGGTACAACAACTTGTCCTTACAATGTGGAAAACAAGACAGTACACTGTAGATGTGTTGTACTGGTAAATTAGTAGGCCATTTTCTATATGGAAGAGTTTTGCATTTCTTTGTTTTCTACTCTGATCATAGGTGCACAGTCTTTGAAATCATTTGGTGGCTCATCTGTAAAAACTGCAAAGATTGTAGCTGTGGCCCAGTCCAAGCTCACATTCACCAAGCCTGGTCAAACAGGTAACCTAGCCCTTTTGATACATGCATGCATACACTAACTACATGGCCAAAAGTATCCCTTCAAATGAGTGGATTTGACTATTTCAGCCACACCCGTTGCTGAAAGGTGTATAGAATCAACCAAACAGCCATAGAATGGCCTTACTTAGGAGCTCAGTAACTTTCAACATGGCACCGTCATAGGATGCCACCTATCCAAGTTAGTTTGTCACGGTTCTGCCTTGCTAGAGCTGCCATGGTAAGTGTAAGTTATTGTGAAGTGGAAACGTCTAGGAGCAGCACCGGCCCAGCCGTGAAGTGGTAGGCCACCCAAGCTCACAGAACGGGACCACCGAAGCAGGTAGCAACCACCTGACCTCGGTTGCAACACTCACTACCAACTGCCTCGGGAAGCAACGTCAGCACAAGAACTGTTGGTTGAGAGCTTCATGAAATGGGTTTCCATGGCTGAGCAGTCGCACAAGCCTAAAATCACCATGCGCAATGCCAAGCATCGGTTGGAGTGGTATAGGGCTAGCCACCGTTGGACTCTGGAGCAGAGGCACCGCGTTCTCTGGAGTGATGAATCTGGCAGTTCAACGGATGAATCTGGGTTTGGTGGATGCCAGGAGAGCGCTACCTGCCCCAATGCATAGTGCCAACTGTAAAGTTTGGTGGAGGAGGAATAATAGTCTGGGATTGTTTTTCATGGTTCAGGCCCCTTTAGTTCCAGTGAAGGGAAATCTTAACGCTACAGCTTACAATGACATTCTAGACGATTCTGTGCTTCCAACTTTGTGGCAACAGTTTGGGAAAAACCCTATACTGTTTTTAGCATGACAATGCCCCCGTGCACAAAGCGAGGTCTGTACAGAAATGGTTTGTCAAGATCGGTGTGGAAGAACTTGACTGGCCTGCACAGAGCCCTGACCTCAACCCCATCAAACACCTTTGGGATGAATTGGAACGCCAACTGTGAGCCAGTCCTAATCGCCCAACATCCGTGCACAACCTCACTGATGCTCTTGTGGCTGAATGGAAGTGAAGTCCCCTCTGGCAATGTTCTTCTAGAAAAGCGGAGGCTGTTCTAGCAGCAAAGGTGGGACCAACACCATATTAATACCCATGATTTTGGAATAAGATGTTCGACGATCAGGTGTCCACATACTTTTGGCCATGTGGTGTGTGTATGTATATATATATATCTCTCTCAATCAATCTCTGGCTCACTCTCTAATCTACTGTTGTGTGCTGTCACTTACGGAACATACTTGTGCAGCCATACCAAGACACCCGATGCCGTTCGCTGCAAAGAACATGTTCTATGATGAGCGCTGGATAGAGAAACAGGAGACTGGGTTTACCTGGTGGATCAACTACGTCCTCACCCCTGATGACTTCAAGGTCAACACGGAGGTCACCAAAGGTAATGTTCACCTGGCTAGATCAAGACGGTGATGTAAAGGAGTACTGTTTATTCCCGAGACTCTCACCCTGACGTGTTGTCTTGGTGTGCTAGAGGGACCACTGTTCTTATTCACTGACTGGACCTGCTATAGACCACAAGCGCCATGACGGCTTCCTGTAGACCAGTCAGCCACACGGGCCGTGGCGGCTTCCTGTAGACCAGTCAGCCACACGGGCCGTGACGGCTTCCTGTAGACCAGTCAGCCACACGGGCCGTGGCGGCTTCCTGTGGACCAGTCAGCCACACGGGCCGTGGCGGCTTCCTGGGGACCAGTCAGCCACACGGGCCGTGGCGGCTTCCTGGGGACCAGTCAGCCACACGGGCCGTGGCGGCTTCCTGCGGACCAGTCAGCCACACGGGCCGTGGCGGCTTTCTGCGGACCAGTCAGCCACACGGGCCGTGGCGGCTTTCTGCGGACCAGTCAGCCACACGGGCCGTGACGACTTCCTGTGGACCAGTCAGCCACACGGGCCGTGGCGGCTTCCTGCGGACCAGTCAGCCACACGGGCCGTGGCGGCTTTCTGCGGACCAGTCAGCCACACGGGCCGTGGCGGCTTTCTGCGGACCAGTCAGCCACACGGGCCGTGGCGGCTTCCTGCGGACCAGTCAGCCACACGGGCCGTGACGACTTCCTGTGGACCAGTCAGCCACACGGGCCGTGGCGGCTTTCTGCGGACCAGTCAGCCACACGGGCCGTGGCGGCTTTCTGCGGACCAGTCAGCCACACGGGCCGTGGCGGCTTCCTGCGGACCAGTCAGCCACACGGGCCGTGACGACTTCCTGTGGACCAGTCAGCCACACGGGCCGTGGCGGCTTTCTGCGGACCAGTCAGCCACACGGGCCGTGGCGGCTTCCTGCGGACCAGTCAGCCACACGGGCCGTGGCGGCTTCCTGCGGACCAGTCAGCCACACGGGCCGTGACGACTTCCTGTGGACCAGTCAGCCACACGGGCCGTGGCGGCTTCCTGTAGACCAGTCAGCCACACGGGCCGTGACGGCTTCCTGTAGACCAGTCAGCCACACGGGCCGTGGCGGCTTCCTGTGGACCAGTCAGCCACACGGGCCGTGACGGCTTCCTGCGGACCAGTCAGCCACACGGGCCGTGCTGTTTAAAGGCACAGTCAACTTAGTGTTTGTAAACTTCTGACCCACTGGAATTGTGATACAGTGAATTGTACGTGAAATAATCTGTCTGTCAACAATTGTTGGGAAAATGACTTGTCATGCACAAAGTAGATGTCCTAACCGACTTGCCAAAACTATAGTTTGTTAACAAGACATTTGTGGAGTGATTGAAAAAAAAAAAAAGCTTTAATGACTCCAACCTAAGTGTATGTTCACTTCCGACTTCAACTGTATATAGAATTCCATTGCTTCATATCTCACCATCTCTCTTGATGTGTAGTGAATGCTGTATCCCTGGCGATGGGCGGTAATGACAAGTTTGCCGTCAACAAGGCTCCCACCAAAGAGGAGATGTCGTTTAGTACCTACACTGCCAGGCGGCGGCTCAACCGGCTGCGGCGCTCCGCCTGCCAGCTTTTCACCTCCGAGCCCATGGTCAAAGCCATCCAGAGGCTGGAGTTGGAGGTTGAGGCTAGAAGGTTACTGGTACGCAAGGATCGTCATCTTTGGAAGGACATCGGTACGTATGCAGGCTGGCGTTAGACATGTGTAACATAGTCTGTTTCGTATGTGTGTTAGAACTCAAGTTCAATTAAAAGTTATGACATTTCTAAGTAGTAGTACGCATATTCAAAGGTTCATGTCCAAAAGCCTATGCAAAGTTTTTATTTTATTTTTTAGGGGAACGGCAAAAGGTGCTCAACTGGCTTCTATCGTACAATCCTCTTTGGTTACGGATTGGACTTGAGGTAGTCAGTCATGGTTTTATTTATTTATTTTCCTAAATGTCTATTGTCCATGTTGAAGTCTCATGAAATGCAACCTGTTTTCAGACTATCTACGGGGAGATGATCTCACTGGAGAGCAACAGTGACGTCATGGGCTTAGCCATGTTCATTCTGAAACGTCTGCTGTGGAACCCTGACATCGCTGCAGAGTTCAGACATGCCAAAGTACCCAACCTCTACAAAGATGGTAACTCATTGCTCTACTGTCTTCCATTACGCTCAGCTTTTTTGTAGCTTTTTTGAGCGATTTAAAAATATATATATTTTTTCTGTTGAATGGAAGATTCTATGAAGTGTCATCAAAAAGAAAGGAGGATATAAAGAGTTCCTTGGTCCTCCTTTCTTGTTGATGACCAATTTAACCCTTTTACCAAAGAGCACCTTCTGTCCACCAAAATGTACTATTGTGTACCTTAGTAGCACTTCCCTTCCTCCTCTTTCTACATTCTATGAAGTGTATTATATTAGTTGGTCATTGATTGTTATTGGTCTCTGTTGTGCAGGCCACGAGGGGGCGCTGTCTCGTTTCACTCTGAAGAAGCTTCTCCTCCTGGTGTGCTTCCTGGATAAAGCCAAAGAGTCCAGGATGATCGAACATGACCCCTGTCTGTTCTGTATGGATGCAGAATTCAAGGTAAGGTGACACCAACTCCCATGGCCACAAATTAAGTAATCTGTCTGACAGACATTAACAGTTTGACTCTTTTTAATTGTTTTCATTCCTTTGCAGACCCCCCCCCCCCCCCATAGTACCTCCCATTGATCTCTTGATTGTTTTAATATTCTCCAGACTACCAAGGACTTGCTGCTGTCGTTCTCCAGGGACTTCCTGAGTGGAGAGGGGATCCTCCCCCGTCACCTGGGTTACATGGGCCTACCGGTCTCCCACGTCCAGATGCCTCTGGACGAGTTCAACTTCGCTGTCAAGAATCTGTCAGTTGACCTTAAGTGTGGAATCCGTCTCGTGTAAGTGTGGAATCCGTCTCGTGGTCCCGTGTGGCTCAGTTGGTAGAGCATGGCGCTTGTAACGCCAGGGTTGTGGGTTCATTCCCCACGGGGGGACCAGGATGAATATGTATGAACTTTCCAATTTGTAAGTCGCTCTGGATAAGAGCGTCTGCTAAATGACTTAAATGTAAATGTGTAAGACATATTATCACACCCGTCCTTTTGGTGTCATTGTTGGGCTGGAAAGAAAGCCTGCACAAAGTGTTGGCTCTCGAGGTTAAGGGTTTGGTGACTGTATTAGCGTATGTTTTTCTGTCAGGCGTGTGATGGAGCTGTTCATCCAGGACTGGAGTCTGTCCCGTAAGCTGAGGATGCCTGCAATCAGTCGTCTGCAGAAGGTCCACAACGTTGACATAGCCCTGCAGGTGCTCCGAGACAGAGGGGTTGACCTCAAGGATGAGCATGGTAAATTAGCCTCTTTTTTTTCTCCAATTCATGGTAAATTAGCTTTTTTTTTTTTTTTTTCAAATGAATGATGAACTCTGCTAGTTAGACAGTAAGGTGTCCCAGTGAAGATTAAAGGGTGACTGCCTCTAAAAAGAAACGTATTGTTTTGAAAATGGCCCGTGGCATCGATATGATTCAAACATTTGTTCTAGTGTCAAAATGTACTACTAAGAGTGAATAGGATAATTTTGGTTGAAGTCAGTCTCGTCTAAAACAGATAGGGGGGAAAATGGAATGTCACGGGACGAAGTGTACCGTAACAGTTTTTCTTGGGTTCATTTTAATTCTGCCCACAGCCGGAAAGCACAAGTAATCATCAATTCAGAGCACAGCTGCATGTGACCAGGTCGTAATGGTCAATTCGGTTTAACATTAGATACCCCTATGGGGCTAGTTACGGACCCTCACTAAATGACATAATGTACATGGGACATTAGCTCCAAATTTCAATGACTTAACTTTAAACCAATTATACATTTTAGAAATTCATGTACAAATATTGAAGGCTAAAAGATGTGCAACGTGAAAATATTGTTTAATTTACATTGTGTAATTTATTGACGGTCCCTAACTATCCCCAGAGATGTGCTGTCCAAAGTTGAACCAACTTTGCAACGGTTGCACATCAGCCAGGTGAAGCTAAATAATTTGGTTTAACATTTCCCACCTGCGGACACACACAAGACACCCGTATCAAACCACACGCTGAACAAACTTGTTTTAATTCCGTCGTGGCCGCTAGCGCTTCTTAATGAACCAAATCTAAAACTAGGCCAAATCAGGAAGTGCAGGGCCGCCCTAGTGCCACAGCGGTCTAAGGCACTGCATTGCAGTGCTTGAGGCATCACTACAGATCCAGGTTCGATCCCGGGTTGTGTCACAGCTACCTGTGACCAGGAGTCCCATGAGGCGCCCCACAATTGGCCCAGAGTCGTCCGGGTTAAGGGACAGTTTGGCCGGCCGAGATGTCCTTGTCCCATTGTGGTCTAGCAACTCCTGTGGCGGGCCTGGCGCATACACGCTGACATGGTCGACAGCTATACAGTCTTTCCTTCGACACATTGGTGCGGCTGGCTTCCGGGTTAAGCAAGCAGTGTGTCAAGAAGCAGTGCGGCTTGGCTGGGTCATTTTTCGAAGGACGCATGGCTCTCAACCTTCGCCTCTCCAGAGTCAGTACGGGAGTTGCAGGGACAAGACTGTAACTACCAATTTGGATTTCACAAAAAAGGGGTAAAAATTAATTTAAATAATCACAAAGTACAGTCGCACGTTAACTAATTGCCATTATGTCTTCCAGATGCTGTCATTGACTCCAGAGATATTGTGGACGGACACAGGGAGAAGACACTGAGCCTGCTGTGGAAGATAATTTTTACCTTCCAGGTACGTTTCATATTTTTTAACCTGACAATGACTTTGGATAAGCGTCCCCTCGGCTTCATCCACTCCCATTACAATAACACACTTTCTCCCACATTCATCTCTGCTTTCATGAATGAACTCTCCCCCCCCCCCCTCCCCCTCTGTCCAGGTGGAGGTGCTTCTGGACGAGGACCAGCTGAGAGAAGAGATCAGTTTCCTCAAACACACCTGGACGACCAAACAGAGGCTGGCCTCACTGAGGGCCGACAAAGGTGTGCTGCAGAAGACTCCCAAGCCTAGACCCCCGTTCGAGCACAGTAGCTCAAAGATCACTCTACTCATGGAATGGGTCAATGCTGTCTGCCAGTTCTACCACTTGAAGGTGAGTTTTTTTGCTGACCTGTTTCAAAAATGCCTCATCTCTTTTTAAGAAAATGCAGGCGTACTCAATGTTGGGGCGGCAGGTAGCCTAGTGGTTAGAGTGTTGGGCCAGTAACCAAAAATCTGTCGTTCTGCCCCTGAACAAGGTAATTAACCCACTGTTCCTAGGCTGTCATTGTAAATATGAATTTGTTCCTCAACTGACTTGTCTAGTTAAATAAAAAAAATCAGGTAATGGTTCTGTCTGTTATCTAGAGTGGATGTTATTTTATAAAATATAACTTTTTCAACAACTTAATACTTCATATACATGCATTTTATGGTCATCCATTTTGAATTAATCTCTTGTCTCTTTCCAGGCAGAGAACTTCACGGTGTCGTTCTCAGACGGTCGTATCCTCTGCTACCTGATCCACCACTACCACCCCAGCCACCTACCGGCAGACAGCGTCAGCCACAACACCACCCAAACTGTGGAGTGCTCCCAGAGAGGACGAGTTGAACTCAACAGCTCCTCCAGCGACTCGGACATCTCCTTTGACACCTGGCCCACCACACAAAATGGTATTTCTTCCCAAATGCATCCATTTAGTGAGGCAGTTAAAAAGTTTTCATTGCATAATAAGAAAATGGACAGGTTAAATGATTTTTATTCTGTGGTTGTTAATAGGCCTAGTGTCGCCATCGATGGAGTTCAAAGAGCTTCTGGAGAATGAGAAGAGTAACTTCAGGCTGGTCAACACTGCAGTGTCTGACCTGGGAGGGGTTCCTGCCATGATGAACCCTGCTGACATGTCAAACACTATCCCAAATGAGAAGGTGGGAGGGGCTTTATGACCTTCCAAGGCTGGACTGTGCATTTCTTTTCTCAGGGAAAACTAGGGAACTGTTTCAACTTTGATTCACTTCAATACATTCTTGTAATTGTCAGTGCCTTTTTTTTTTTTTTTTTACAAGAATGCTGAATCTCTTAAGTGTTTCCAGATCCATTTGATCTGTGTTTCTCTCTTCCAGGTGGTGACATGTTACCTGTCCTTCCTGTGTGCCCGTCTCCTGGACCTGCGGAATGAGACCCGTGCTGCCAGGATCATCCAGGGAGCTTGGAGAAAGTACCGGCTGAAGAAGGATCTGAAACTTTACCAGGTTACGTCTAGTCTATATTACCTCTCAAAGTCATGAACACTAGACCTAACACCGTCTTACTGTTTTTCTGTGATTTTCTGTTTGGTGCAGATGAAATCTCTTGTACATGGAAAAACTTCTCACATCTCACTTATCCCCTCATCTGATATAGGAAAGGACTGTAGCAGCGGGGAAGATCCAGGTGCTGGTCAGACAGTTTCTCCAGAGACGTAGAGCCGTCTGTCAGACCGCTGCAGCCATCCGCATCCAGGCTGCATGGAGGGGCTACTCGGCACGGAACGCCCTGACACTGAGGAGCAAGGCTCTACTCTGGGCTCTCCAGGTTGCTGCTGCTACCACCATCCAAGTATGTTTCTTATTATTATAGAATTTCATATATGGGCTGTTGTCCCTACCTACCCATCCACCCATCATGCTCATACTTAGTAACCTGCTCACCATTAGTTATAGCTATACTACATGCATGAGGTATAGTATGTAAACTAATCTCTGCCAGTTTGTATCACTGTGGAAAGATCTTGAACAGTATTGCTAACTGATAACCGGTTTTGAGTTATCTAAACACATTTCACTTGTCATACAGGCACAATGGAAGAAGTATGTTACCTTGAAAAACTACCAGCGCTTGAGATTGCACATTGTTAAAGTTCAAGCTCTCTGGCGGATGAAGATGGCAGTCACTACCTACAGAAGGACACAGTGGGCTGCAACAGTAATTCAGAAGCATGTTAGGGCCTCGACTCTGGCAAGGGAAGAGCGTGAACGTTACTGCTCACTGAGATCAGCAGCTGTCAAAATCCAGAGAAACTATCGGAGACGGAAGACTCTGAGACTGCAGGGGGAAAACCATGCTGCCACAGTGATACAAACTGCATTTAAGAAATGGCACGGTGACAAAATGGTCCGAAGGACCGCAGCTGCCTTGAAGATTCAGTCTTTCTACAGAATGCGCAGGTGCCTAAAACAGTACATGAACACCCAGCGGAGCGCCGTCCTCATTCAGACTTGGTGTAGAGGTCATGCGCAGAGACGCAACTTTGAGACATTGAAACTGCAGCATCACTCTGCCACTGTCATCCAAAGTGCTTTTAGGGCGAGCACGGTCAGAAAACAGATGGCGACGATGAGACAATCCTCAGTCGTGATTCAGCGTTGGTTCAGGGCCTCTGTACAGAGAGATGCAGGGAGGCAACAGTTCCTGAAAATGAGATGTGCTGCTGTTACCATACAGTCCGCTTATCGTGGACATACGGCTCGGAGACTAATGCAACAACAGAATCAGGCAGCCACAGTCATCCAGACAGCTTTCATGAAGTTTGTGGCCAGAAGAAAATTCTTGTCCTTGAAAAAATCTGCGATTGTTGTCCAACAGCGATTTAGAGCCAACCTAGTAGGGGAGAAATCAAGGAAAGCGTATATTGCCCTCCAATATTCTGCATTGAGAATACAAGCTATCTGGAGAGGTAGGACAGAGAGGAAGAGGATTGAAAAACGACATAAATGCGCCACACTCATTCAGTCTTCCTACCGTAGACATGTGTTGCAGTCACAGTTCAGGTCAAGAAAGAAGGCTGCCTTGGCCATCCAAAGCCATTACCGAGCTTATAGGGCAGGGGAAACAATTAGAACTGACTATCTCCGGCTCAAGAAAGCTGCTGTTACTGTACAAGCCAGGTTCCGTGGCATGAGAGTTAGGCAAGAGCTGAGGCAAAAACACCAGGCCGCCGCTGTCCTTCAGTCAGTAGTGAGAGTTTTTCTCTGTAGAAGACGATATGTGTTACTGCAACGTGCCGCTATAGTACTCCAGTGTCGGTACCGGGCTCTTGTAGCAGGCAGAACACAGCAAGCGCTGTACAGCCAGCTGAAATTGGCCACAGTAAAGCTACAGGCTGCTTACCGGAGATCCAGAGAGTTAAGGATGAAACACCAAGCTGCTACGGTCATCCAAGCTCAGTTAAGGATGCACAAAGTGCGTCAGGCCTATCTTGCCACAAAGGTGGCGGCCATCATCGTACAGCAGCATTACAGGGCCAATCGGCTCCGAGATCTACAGATGCAGCGGTACACCTCAGTGAAGTCTGCTGCGGTTGTGATTCAGGCAGTGTATCGCGGTCACAGAGCAAGAATGGAGGTTGCTAGGATGCACCACTCAGCCATGGTCATTCAGAGGAGGTTCCTTACTTTCAGGGACAGGAAACGCTTCCTTGAGGTCAAAACTGCTGTTCTACTATGTCAACAGAGATGCAGGGATGTGGCCATGGTAAGAAAAGACCAGAGGGACTATCTGTTGAAGCTGAGGGCAGCCACTGCTCTGCAAGCAGCTTTCAAAGGGATGAAGGTCCGGAAGCAGTTGCAGACTGAGCGCAGAGCGGCCATACTCATTCAATCTCATGTCCGGAAACACCTGCAGAGGGCGCACTATAAGAGGCTTGAGTGGGCTGTGAACACAGTGCAGGCCCGTTACAGAGCCAACAAGAAGATGATTGAAGACAGGAAAGCACTGCGCGTAAAGAGGAGTGCTGTTGTCGTGTTACAGGCTGCCTTCCGGGGGATGCTATCCAGACAGCGCATGAGAGAGATGCACAAGACCGCCAGTGTTCTCCAGAGAAGTTACAGGGCGCACTGCGTACGCCGACAGTACCTCTCCTTGAGATCCTCTGTCCTTGCCATTCAACAAAAATATCGTGCCGCTGTTGCTGCGAAACAGCAGATGCAGCACTACCAACGAATGCGCAGCGCTGTCATCCTGCTCCAAGCAGCATACAGAGGCCAGAGAGCCAGAAAGGAGATCGGTCTTCAACATCAAGCTGCCACCACGATCCAGGCTGGCTTCAGAAAGCACAGAGAGGAAGTCAAGTTCCAGGCCATGAAGTTTGCTGCCATCATCATCCAGAGATACTTCAGATCTCACATTCAAATGAAACAAGACCGAGACAAATTCATAAAGCTCAGAGAGTCTGCCATAGTCCTTCAGGCAGCTTTCAGAGCATATCACATTCGACAAGATGCTGCTAAGATGCACAGAGCTGCGTCTGTGATTCAGGCCAACTTCAGGATGCACAAGGAGCAGGTCAAGTTCCAGGCCATGAGACTGTCTGCTGTCATCATCCAGCGATACTTCAGATCTCACATTCAAATGAAACAAGACCGAGACAAGTTAAAAAAGTGCAGAGAGTCTGCCATAGTCCTTCAGGCAGCTTTCAGAGGGTATCGCGTTCGACAAGACATTGCTAAGATGTGCAGAGCTGCTACTGTGATCCAGGCCAACTTCAGGATGCACAAGGAGCAGTCTGCTTATAGGAGGCAGCATTGGGCAGCCAGTGTTCTTCAGCAAAGATTCAGAGCTCAGAGACTGAGGAACTCTCAGTTGGAGAACTACCATCAGATGAGAAATGCTGTAATAAACCTTCAGGCCTTGTATAGGGGAAAACAGGCAAAGGAGCTGGCAAAACAGATGATCGCAGCCAGGAAGATTCAGTCAGTTCTGAGAATGAGCATCAGACGACAACGCTTCTTGAAGGAAAAAGCTGCTGCTCTGTTGATCCAGTCTGCCTTCAGAAGACATCAGGCCAGGACACGGTACAACAAAACACAAGCCTCTGCTGTCACGATCCAAAGATGGTACAGATCATGCAATGTCCTCAGACGACAAAGGGACGATTACTTGGCCATCAGAGAAGCTGCTGTGAAGCTTCAGTCAGCCATCCGTGGAACGCTGGCAAGAAGGCTGGCCAGACGCAAACGTGCGGCTGTCAAAATCCAGTCCGTGATACGGATGTCCATCCAACGGAGAAGGTATCTGACCCTGCGATCCAGCACGGTAAAGCTGCAGTCTCACTGCAGGGCTTGGGTGGCGAGGAGGAGATTCCTGAAGCGTCTGACAGCGGCCGCAACTCTCCAAAAGCACTACAGAGGCTGGCAGGCCCAGAGGGAGCAGCGATGCCTGTACCTAAAGACCCTGACCAGTGTCAAAACACTGCAGGCCAGAGTGCGTGGACACATCCAACTCAAGAGGTACCAGAATCTCAAGAGAAGTGCAGTCACAATTCAGGTCTGTACCAAAGTAGTATTTCCTCAATAGTCTGATGTAAACATTCTTTTTATTTATTAAAAATACCTCAACTATATGCCAAAATTGGACCGTAAATGCAGTTGACAAAAATTACTGTTCCTTTTTCCATTCAGGCATTTTACCGTGGAATGGTGGAGAGGCTCCGGTTTCAGCATCAAAGGGCATCTGCTGCTATAATACAGGAACGTTTCAGGGCCCATCTCCTCTGCCAAAGAGAGAGGGCAAAGTACCTGGAAATGAAGAAGTCTGCTGTTCTTATTCAAGTTAGTACTCAATCGACTACTACTGCTAATAATATTCCGTACTGAGGTTAATCAATGTTATTTTATTGATCATGGTCGAATGTTATCTTGTTGCTTGTTTGGATTGTAGGCAGTGTTCCGTGGTGACCATGCCAGACAGATTGCCAAGAAACGGCAGGCGGCTGTCGCCACAGTCCATCGATGTATGCAGACCAGGCATCTATGCAACAGGTAATAATACAACTTATCTTTTTTTAGTTGCTTGAGCATCAGAAATGGTTTGTCCTCTTAAGTTTCATAGATTGCTTTGATGACTAGGGTCCTGTCGACTTGTTTTGGATGTGCCTTACTTTACTATGAAAAAGTGGGCCTCAGTCAAATGAAGTGCTTGGTTTGGTTTTCCTCCAGGTTCCGAGTGATCCAGCGTAGTGTAAGGGTCATTCAGTGCAGATGGAGGGAGACCTTGAAAGCCAGGGAAGAGCGTCACAACTTCCTGGTCATGAAAGCTGCCGCTGTTACAATCGAAGCGTCATGGAGAGGCCATGCGACCAGGAATCACCTGCTTAAGGTGAGACTATTTCATCTCATACACCCCTGGATCCAGCCAGGTTCCTCTTTCTTTTGATGGCCAACTCTGATGATTGAGTCATCCAGACTGAACCTCTATGTCCCCTCCCCCTCCAGGAGCAGAGGGCTGCGGTGCTGGTCCAGTCCTCCTTCCGGGGATGGGTCCAGAAACGGGCGTACCAGAGACAAAGAGAGGCTGCCCTGTTCCTACAGAGGAGAGTGCGAGCTATGCAGCAGGCTAAAGCAGAGCGGGTCAAATACACACGTTTAAAACAGGCTACCATCACTGTCCAGGCTCACTGCAGAGGCTGGATTGCCAGGAGACAGGTAATAGAACGTTCTGTGAAACCTGATCTAGGATCAGTTAAGCCTACGGTAAATCGTTAGTGTTACTTTTAGGATGGGTGAAATCAACTGACCCTGAATCAGTGGTAAATGCTGAGATTATTACAAGAAAGCCAACTGTCACTTCTCTTCTATAGTGGTCTCAGAAAACACGAGATCGAAACACCATCGTTTTGTCCTCTGTCTTGTAGTTGAGAGAAGCGGCCTCTGCGGAGAGGAGGGTGCGTTTCTGTGCGGCTGTGTACCACCACCGCTGTGCTGTGAGGATCCAGAGAGCTCTGAGGTCACACTGGGCTCTGCAGTCTGCCAAGAGACAGATCACCTCTGTCATATTTATACAGGTACAATGTCATCCCTTTTTAACTACTGGAACCCCCCCAAACTGTATGTTGTCACCAATACGAGTTGAGAGTAAAGACATCGTATACTACTGATACTACTACTGATCATTATCAATGGACAGTTCTACCACTGATCATTATCAATGGACAGTTCTACCACTGATCATTATCAATGGACAGTTCTACCACTGATCATTATCAATGGACAGTTCTAGTAAACATGTCTCTGCCATTTTGTTCCTGCCAGAGGTGGCTGAGAGCACGGCTCCAGACGCGGCGATACGTGGAGGACAGGAGGAGGGTGGTTGTGGCCCAGAGGGCAGCCAGGAGTTGGTTAGCTCGCCGCCATCACGCTGCCTCCACCATCCAGCACGCCGCCAGGACCTTCCTCCTCCGTAGGCGGGAGCAGAGGGTTCAGCAGGGCATCATCAAGGCACAGGTACTGTACTGAGCCAGAGTCTCTGTTCAATACATTCAAGAAGGAATTAAGTTCCAGTCAGTACAGTATCCTTGCTTTGTTGTCATTAGGGAAAAAATGAATGCTTTTTTTCAATCTCTCCCTCTACTCCTCTCTCCCCCACCACCCCTGGGTCTTACACCTCTCACTCTCTCACTCACTCTCTCACACACACCACCCCTGGGTCTTACCCCTCTCTCTGTTTAGGCGTTGTGGCGAGGCCACCAGTCCAGAAAGCTCCATGACAATCGTAAAGTGGTGTCCATGAGGCATCGTCTGCGGAAGGTGTCTGAGGAGGTACGAGAGGAGGACCGGCTGTGTAACAAGACGTCCTGGGCCATCGAATACCTCCTCAAATACAAGCACTTCTCCTATATCCTGGAGGCTCTGAAGAATCTGGGTGAGACCACGCTCATCCCACTATACTGAAGCAATAATAGTCCTGAAATAACCATGAAATGGAAATGTGTAACATGCAGGGTTGAGCTAGTTGACAGCATGTCAGAGCTTAACGGCTGTTGGTAGAGTAGTACACTGGATGGTACTATTGGGGTATTGACATTAACCATGTTAGGGAGACTGGTTGGCTAACAGGAAGTGTGTCTGTGTGTGGTATTGACATGATGAACCATGTTAGGGAGACTGGTTGGCTAACAGGAAGTGGATGTTTGTTTATGCAGAGACCGCCACTAGGCTGTCCCCAGAGTGCTGTGAGCGTCTGGTGACGAGCGGAGCCACGCTGGTCATCTTCACGCTGATCCGCAGCTGCAACCGGAGCGTCCCCTCTATGGAGGTCATTACCTACGCCATCCAGGTGCTCCTCAACCTCTCCAAGGTGGGTCCTCCCTAACACCCCTTGTTGTGCACAGGCCTATATGGATACTTTTGAGTAGATGTCAATTCTGCCCAGATAAAACTATCATTTTTTTTACTTTGTGAAACAAAATGTTTGTTTAATTGTGAATATTCTCGGCCTTTCGCTGCAGCCCTCCTGGCTCAATAGACTAACGCTGCGTGTTTCTTTCACTCTTCAACAGTATGACAAGACAATCGAGGCGGTTTACGCGGTGGAGAACTCTGTGGACACACTGCTGGACCTGCTCCAGATATACAGGGAGAAGGCTGGAGACAAGGTGGCCGACAAAGGAGGCAGCATCTTCACCAAGGCCTGCTTCCTCCTGATCATCCTGCTGCAGGACCAGTCCAGGGCTCTGGTATGGCACTACTACTGGTCTCTGCTGCTGCTTTCTCTGCTGCTTCTATTACTGCTGCTATTGCTATCTGCTGCTTCTATTACTGCTGCTATTGCTATCTCTGCTGCTTCTATTAATGCTGCTATTGCTATCTCTGCTGCTTCTATTAATGCTGCTATTGCTATCTCTGCTGCTTCTATTACTGCTGCTATTGCTATCTCTGCTGCTTCTATTAATGCTGCTATTGCTATCTCTGCTGCTTCTATTAATGCTGCTATTGCTATCTCTGCTGCTTCTATTACTGCTGCTATTGCTATCTCTGCTGCTTCTATTAATGCTGCTATCTCTGCTGCTATCTCTGCTGCTTTTATTACTGCTGCTATTGCTATCTCTGCTGCTGCTATTATTGTTACTACTAGTGCTTTTATTATTTTTGTTATTATTGCTGCTACTTGCTCTACTTGCTGCTGCCAGTGGTGTAAAAAATACTTGAAAGTACTACTTCAGTAGTTTTTGGGGTTATCTGTACTTTACTATTTTATATTTTTGACTACTTTTACTTCTACATTCCTAAAGAAAATAATGTACTTTTTACTCCATACATTTTCCCTGACACCCAAAAGTACTCGTTACATATTGAATGCTTAATAACAGGACAGGAAAATGGTCTAATTCACACACTTATCAAGAGAACATCCCTGGTCATCCCTACTGCCTCTGATCTGGTGGACTCACTTAAACACACATGCTCCATTTGTAAATTATGTTGGAGTGCCCTTGACTATCCGTAAATAAACAATGTTGTGCCGTTTGGATTGCCTAATAGAAATAATTAGAAATTGTTTATACTTTTACTTTTGATACTCAAGTATCTTTTTTCAATTACATTTACTTTTATAGTTTTTTACTCAAGTAGTATTTTATTGGGTGACGTTCACTTGAGTAATTTTCTATTAAGGTATATTTTTACTTTTACTCAAGTATGACAAACGGGTTATTTTTCCGCTGCTGCTTCTTTCTGACTGGTTTGTTGTTCACAACTCAACATGTCTGACTCTGGTTGGTTTCTGTGGTCTTCAGGAAGTGAGGAAGCTTTCCAAGGCAGTTGACCGGCTCCGCAGCATCTACCGCCTCACTGCACGCAAACACAAGATGGATGCCGAGAGGACAGTGGTCAAGCAGAAGATGGGCGCATCCATAAATGGAAGCTTCATCGTCCCGGCAACCCCCCGCAAATCCAAGCCAGTGCCTAAGTGAGTACACTGGTCCCAGTACCATGGAACAAATGGGATAGTCCCAAAAGTGCAAACTGCCCACCCTGCATGTCTGTCAAGCTAAATCAAACGCATCAAGTATCCAGGTAACTGCTTAGCACTTAGAAAAGTAGCCCGAAACAATCTTTGGCAATAATGCTGATGCTACTTGAACCAAGTATGAATATGCTGTACTCATACTATTTCTTCAGTAAACCTGTTGTCACAGATTTTAATGAGTTATTTTCTTCTCAGATTCTCCCCTGACTGGGTTCTCAGAAGGGACAAACTGCAAGACATCGTTGACCCTCTCCGAGCTGTACAGATGGTGGCCGACGTCTTCTCTATTGTGCTTTAAATATACTTCATGAAATATTTTCTTTAGCTTTTCCCATAGACATTTTTTTGTATAGTTGTTTATTAAACGATACGCATATGATAATTGTATTTTTTTTAATATTTAAAAAAAAAAATGTACTCTACTCTGATGCCCTTCTTTTTTTTTAGCTTGTTAATGTTTTGATTCTATCTAGAAAAAGCTCCAAGAGTTGTCTTAGATAACATCGTTTGATTCAACAAGAAGACATGATGCAAGGTGTATACACTGATGGTTGGTGGCCACACGGTGGAAGCGTTTAACCTGTAGGTTAATGGATTGAATAAGGGTGAATTAAAAAACATGTAGACCTATTACTATTATCCCATGTTAATGATCCAAAAAACTCTGGGAGAAAGACACTAGAAGTCTCCTGATAATGGGTGAGTAACGTGGCGTTTTAACTGTCTAGATAGGTGTGTGAAGCATCTGGTAATAGAAAGATGTGATTTAGATCTAATTTGCACATGCCAAACAGAAAATATACCGGAGCGATTCTTGAATCCATTCTGTACATATTTACTTTGACTGTTTTTACTGCTGTAAATAAAACATCTAATTTCACCTGAAAGAGCCTTGTGCTGTGACCACTTCCTGCCATTAGATGCTTGTGCTGTGACCGCTTCCTGCCATTAGATGCTATTTCCCCCTACCGTTGTTGTTTATGATCATGACTAGTATAACACTGTTCCCCTAATAACAGACAAAATAATTGAGAATTCAAAACCAGAGGTACTTTATTGAAGCTCGGACTGACATGAAAAACAACTCCTGTGAAGTCAATGTTCCTTAGTTTATGCAAAGCCTCAGAACAAATAGTTAGAGCAGACTATTGACAGGTTATTCATTGACATGTTTGTCCAACAAGCCTTTGCCCATCTCTTCCCGTAGCTGAAGCCACTATTGGCATTGAGGTAAGTTCATGACCCCGTTTATACACTGCTGACGAAAATCAACGCTACCTGGGCTCAGTCTACTATCACCAGTACACTTAAAAGTGATATGATCTCCATGTGTGGCATAGAGTTTATTTTGAATTGCTGGACGATATTTAAATTCGATTTTCTTTGTGTTCATCAGCTCTTCATCCACAGTGCAGGGTTCTGAAACGAGAAGATTGTACATGAATCCGTGTGTGAATGTGTCAAGGGCCACTGATGTTTAGTTGTTTTTCATTTTAATAAATGATATCACTATACCCATAGATCCTTGAGGAATGTCACTTGTCAATGCCTCAGGAGCATGGTTCAACAGTTACCTTTTAACTCTAGATGCATTTTTAAATAGTAATTAATCAGTTGATCTTGAATTCCATTCCTGGAATTCATCCTTTCCGATCAATAAAGGGGAGTGAGTAAGCGATTGGTTAAAATTGGGCCAATGTAATTTTAGAGAACTTACTCAGGCAGGTTATCGGTCCTGTCCAGATCCCGTCACGACACGTCTTGTATGCTGAAGGGGGCTCAGGGATGTAGTATTTCTGGCAGTTATAATGAACTGATTCTCCCTGTCTGTAGCGTTCTCTGGTATCGTCCGTTGTGTCTCCGTTCATGAGATGTGGAGGTGGTCCACAGAAATCCTTGGGCTCTAGGAAGACATGAGTGACGTCAGAGAAATAGTAGTGATGAAATGTACCAAGCTGCTTTTCTTCCCCAGCAAAAATAGTAGTCCAGAAAACTTTCCTACCCTTCCAAAATGCTTTATTTTGCTACATTCTAAATCTACTTTAAACAACTTGATTGTTCCATTTGTCAAATCAATAAAAATATGATTTACCTTCACAAATTGGAAAGGAGTGACTCCACTGTCCATTGCTTGTGCAGGTGACCTCTGATTCCCCCTTCAGGACGTGTCTAGAGTTGCTGCACTCAAACTGTAGCCTGTGTCCATACTTCATGGTGCTGTTGTTTTGGGGAATTCCTATCACGTTCCCATTCTTAATCTTCTCTGCAGCTTCACAAGTCACATCTATTATGGAGGGAAAAAATAGAAAAATCACTAAATTGCTGAATATAACGTTTGCACACCTGATGTAACGTCTGAAGATACATGTTGTTGATAAAGTGATTTGCTTAGTTTTGGCTAAAGTGAAATGTTTACCTTCACAGGTGGGGAAACGGTTGTTCCACCTCCCCCCCGTGGCACACACTACCTGTGGGTTTCCCTTCAGTTGGTGTGCTGGGTTGGGGCAGCTGAACCTGAGCTCATGACCGTACTGTATAACACCATCATCATCTGGCAGACCGCTCACAACCACCCGTCCATCTGTAGCCTCGTGGACACAATTCACCACTACGGAGAAGGATCACATTGCAGGGTGTTGTACAGTCTATAACTTCATGAACCCTCTGAGTTAGTGTAATGTGCATAGTATTAAGTAAGGTGTTATGCTGTATTTATAATTAAGCAATAAGTCCTGAGAAAATTGGCCAATATATAAGGGCAATATACCACGGCTAAGGGCTGTTCTTAGACACAATGTAACGGTGTGCCTTTTAAGTGTGCCTGTAGAGGCCATGCAACTCTGTACTCATCTATAAAACAAGCAATTTAGATCAAAAGAGTCCATATTAACAAAGGAAATTGAAGGATTAACAGTACAGTTAGATAACAATAGAAACGGTATCATAGAGGCACAGAATAAGTTAGAGGAAAAACAAAAATAAATGGAGGAACTTATTCAAGAAAGATCCAGTGTAATATATTATAAAAATAAAGCGAACTGGATGGAATATGGGGAAAAATGCACCAAATTCTTTTTCAATCTTCAATATAGAAATGCTACCAAAAAAAATGTATTAACTTGTTACAAATGATGGAGTCACGCATGATTCACCAAATTATATATTGAAAGAGGAAGTAAAGTACTTTAAGAATATGTTTTCGTTTCAGGCTCCTCCATCCCCACTAACTGAAACTAATTGTATGGATTTTTTTCCAAATAATAATGTAAAATTAACATCTGTACAGAAAGACTCTGAAGGCCAAATTACAGAGGAGGAACTGCTTGATGCAATTGGGGCCTTTAAGGCTGGGAAAACTCCAGGGCTGGATGGCATACCAGTGGAAGTATACAAAACTTTTTTTGATATACTCAAAGGACAATTATTAGCATGTTTTAACCACTCCTATATAAATGGTAGATTATCAGACACGCAACAAGAAGGTCTGATATCATTATTACTGAAACAGGATCCAAGTGGTATATATAAAGATCCAGTCCATTTAAAAAATTGGAGACCTCTTACACTTCAGTGTTGTGATGCAAAATGCTTGGCGCATAGAATTAAAAAAGTATTGTCAGAGATTATTCATCCTAATCAGACAGGTTTTTTACATGGATGATACATTGGAGATAATATAAGACAAGTACAGGAAACAATTTAAATACTATGAAATATCGGGGACACCAGGCCTGGTTTTCATCGCTGATTTTGAAAAGGCTTTTGATAAAGTAAAACTGGAGTTTATATATAAATGCCTAGAATATTTCAATTTTGGGGAATCTCTTATAAAATGGGTTAAAGTTATGTATAGTGACCCTAGGTGTAAAATAGTAAATAATGGCTACATCTCAGAAAGTTTTAAACTCTCTAGAGGAGTAAAACAAGGTTGTCCACTATCGGCATATCTATTTATTATTGCCATCGAAATGTTAGCTGTTAAGATTAGATCAAACAATAATATCAAGGGATTAGAAATCCGTGGCTTAAAAACTAAGGTGTCATTGTACGCTGATGATTCATGTTTTCTTTTTTAAACCACAATTAGAGTCTCTCCACAGCCTCATAGAGGATCTAGATACTTTTGCTATTCTCTCTGGATTAAAACCAAATTATGATACGTATTGGATCACAAAAAAATGCAAATTTTACATTACCATGTAGTTTACCAATAAAATGGTCTGACGGAGATGTGGACATACTCGGTATACAAATCCCAAAAGAAAGAAATGATCTCACTCCAATACATTTTTATAGAAAGTTAGCAAAAATAGATAAGATCTTGCTACCATGGAAAGGAAAATACCTGTCTATTTGTGGAAAAATCACCCTGATTAACTCTTTAGTGTAACGACTCCCACCGAAGGTGGCTCCCCTTCCTGTTCGGGTGGCTCCCCTTCCTGTTCGGGTGGCGCTCGGCGCTCGTCGTCACCGGCCTACTAGCTGCTACTGACTTTTCCTCCCCCTCCTTTTTTGTTGAGTAGTGACACCTGTTTGTGGTTAGGGTGATTTGTGGGGCTTTATTACCCAGCAGTCCGGCCTGCTGGGTGTGCGGGATTGTTGTGTGTACAGTCTGTACATTCTTGTGTGTCAGGGTACGTGTACGTTGGTTTGTGATTTTCGTGTTTCTCACTTTGTTTGTGGTGAAGCATTAGTTTTAGAGTAGCGTTGTGTTTTCACCCGTGTGGGGAATTAAATTTGGAACGCTACTCTGAACTCTCTGTCTCCTGCGTTTGACTCCTTTCATCCACTACACCCCGGGCATTACAGAATCCCGCACCAATTAGGAATGGAGTCAGCAGGAGCAGCGGCAAACCCACTCCCATCTATGGAGGAACGGGTTCTACATCACACTACTGTACTCCATCGCATCGGTTCCGCCATGGATCAAATGATGGAGAGAATGGACCGATGGGAGAGGAGTGGTCTCCTCTCTCCACCTGCAGTCTCTCCAGCTCAGGATTCCTCCTCTCCTCTCTCACCATCCTCCGGCTCCAGCGCTCTCCGTCTTGCACTCCCGAGCGATTATGATGGAGCGGCAGCGGGATGTCAGGGGTTCTTGTTATAACTAGAACTTTACCTGGCAACCGTGAGACCCACTCCCTCGGGAGCGGAGAGGGTGAGTGTCCTCATCTCCTGCCTAACGGGTCGTGCTCTGGAGTGGGCTAATGCTGTCTGGAATGGCCCAGATTCAGCGAAGGAGCACTACCCCGGAGAGCGACTGGTTCATCTCAGGCAGGAGAAGAGGAGCGCCCAGGATTACGCGCTGGAGTTCCGGACCTTGGCCGCGGGGTCTGGGTGGAACGACAGGGCCCTTATAGATCACTACAGATGTAGTCTCCGGGAGGATGTCCGCAGGGAGCTAGCGTGCCGGGACGAAGCTCTCTCCCTGGATGAGCTTATTGATATGTCCATCCGGCTGGACAATCTGCTGGCTTCCCGCGGCCGTTCGGAGAGGGTCCTGTGCGTTCCACCACCCAGCACCCCTGCACCCATTCCCATGGAGTTGGGAGGGGCCGTGCCGAGGGGTACCGGAGGAGGAGGCTCCCCCTGCACCAGCTGTGGTCGGAGAGGACACACGGCCGATCGGTGCTGGGGGGGTCCATCTGGGGGTCGAGATGGCAGGCGGAACATTTCTCGGTCACCTCAGGTGAGTAAGCACCAGACTCACCCAGAACCCCCTGTTAGTCATATGTTTGTCTTAATTTTTTTTCTTAATTTTTTTCCCTCTTCCCAGCATAAGGCACTAGTCGATTCAGGTGCAGCTGGGAACTTTATGGATCGCGGACTCGCCATCAAGCTAGGTGTTCCGCTTGTGCCGATAGATTCTCCTTTTCCCGTGCACTCCCTAGATAGCCGGCCATTAGGGTCAGGTTTGGTCCGGGAGGCCACGGTTCCACTGGACATGGTGACGCAGGGAGATCATAAGGAACGTATACGTTTTTACATTATCGATTCGCCTGCGTTTCCAGTGGTACTGGGGATTCCCTGGCTGGCTAGTCACAATCCTACTATTTCGTGGAAACAGGGGGTTCTCCAGGGGTGGTCAGAGGAGTGTTCTGGAAGGTGTCTGGGAGTTTCCATCGGTGCCACGTCGGTGGAGAGTCCAGACCAGGTGTCCACGGTTCACATTCCCCCCGAGTATGCCGATTTGGCAATCGCTTTTAGCAAAAAGAAAGCGACTAAATTACCACCTTATCGACCGGGTAGGGATTGTGTGATAGATCTTCAGGTAAACGCTGCGCTTCCAAAGAGTCACATGTACCCTTTGTCCCAAGAGGAAACGGTGGCTATGGAGACATATGTCACTGAGTCTCTGGGACAGGGGTACATTCGGTCCTCCATCTCACCCGTCTCCTCGAGTTTCTTTTTTGTGAAGAAAAAGGAGGGAGGTTTGCGTCTGTGTATTGATTATAGAGGTCTAAATGCCGTCACAGTGGGGTTTAGTTACCCACTACCTCTCATTGCTACGGCAATGGAATCATTTCACGGAGCGCAGTTCTTCACAAAACTGGATCTCAGGAGCGCATACAGTCTGGTACGTATTCGGAAGGGAGACGAGTGGAAAACCGCATTTAGTACCACATCGGGCCATTATGAGTACTGCGTCATGCCATATGGGTTAAAGAATGCTCCCGCCGTTTTCCAATCCTTTGTAGACGATATTCTCAGGGACCTGCACGGGCAGGGAGTGGTTGTTTATATCGATGACATTCTGATCTACTCAGCCACTCACGCTGCGCATGTGTCTCTAGTACGCAAAGTGCTTGGTAGACTGCTGGAGCATGACCTATATGTCAAGGCTGAGAAGTGTGTGTTCTCCAAACGAGCAGTCTCCTTTCTGGGTTATCGCATTTCCACCTCGGGGGTGGTGATGGAGGGTGAACGCATTAAGGCCGTGCGTAATTGGCCGACTCAGACCACGGTAAAAGAGATGCAGCGGTTTTTGGGTTTTGCCAACTACTACCGGAGGTTTATCCGGGGTTTTGGCCAGGTAGCTGTCATACAAAAGTTATACTTAAATCCGAACTGGTTCTCTAGTAAATTGGTACGAATGTCTCATCCTATGTTCAAGAAGGGCCTTTTTCCCTTTATTCAGATTACACCGGTCCACTTTCGGTTGTTTGAAAAGGAAATAATGTCCAAAATATCTTTATTTTTTAAACAAGCCTTAGAAAGTTGGTTGCAATTTCAGTTTAATCCACCTGTAAAGACAGAAGAAATAATACAACAAATATTGTGGTTAAATTCAAATATACTAATTGATTTTTTTTTAAATGTATTTTTGTGAATGATATCATAAATAGGACTGGTGGAGTTATCTCACACAGACATATGGAAATGTCTGCCCTACCCAAAATTACAACCAATTAATTGCAGCATTACCACAAAAATGGAAGAGGCAAGTAGAAGGGGAAAAAAGTAAGGAACTTGTATGTCGGCCCTATATTAAAGAACATAAATGGTTAAAGAAAAGTGTGATAAATAAAAACATATACCAATTTCATTTAAGGACCAAAAAACTGACAGCTGTGCCATATAAATTGCAAAATAGTTGGGAAGAGATTTTCGATGTACCCATTCCATGGCACATGGTTTATGAATGAATTATTACACAAAACAACGCCGGATGCAAAACTTCGAATTTTTCAGTTTAAATTACTATACAAAACTCTTGCAACTAATAGAATGTTATATATATATTGGGGATACAATCTACCCAGCTCTGCAGATGCTGCTGTGAGGAGGCAGAGCTCCCCTCATTTATTTTGGTATTTTCCATATGTAGCTCGTTTTTGGTCACAGGTCCAGGAATGGCTGAAGAACTGCAACATTTTCCTAGAACTAACGCTGCAGATAGCAATACTGGGTGATTTGAAAAGCCATAGTCAATCAATAATATAATAATTATTTTAGCAAAAATGTTTATTTTTAATTTACAATCTGTAGAAGCTATGAGAATAGAAAGGTTCAATTCGTTTGTGAAGCATCACAGCACAGTTGAAAAATATATGCCAAATAGAAATCCAAAATGGATGATGTTGAGAGATAGATGGGAGAGGTTGAATGGAGCTGAAGGGTGGGACTAATAACAAGATAAAACATACGGGGTCTGTAAAATGTGTATAGGTTCAGAACTTTTGTGAAATAGCACAGTTACAAATATAAATCAAACTGGATGGACATCAGAAATAGAGGAAGGACTAAAAACAAACAAAATATAACTATTGTAAAATAGACTGTGTCTGTAAAATGTGTATAAGATGTATAAATTGAAGGTAAAAGCCGAACTGTTTATTAGTTTACTCCAATTGGGGGATCGGTGGTAGGGTTTGCGGGGAATAATAATAAAGGTATATTATTTTAAAAAGTATGTATGTCTATATAGGTATGTGTATGTATACATGTGTATATGGATATATTTACCCCAAAAATATATGGGGGATTGGAAATGATGCAGACAATTACATTGATGGAACCAATATTCTTTCCGCAATATTAAGCTGATCCACCCCTTAAAAAATAAATAATAATATTATTAAACGCGGTGTGCCTGGATACAGCTATTAGCGGTGGTATATTGGCCATATACCAAAAAACCCAGAGGTGCCTTTTTGTTCGAACAGTAAAATGTTTTTTGGGGGGACATACCCATGGTAAACGGTATGATATACCACAGCTTTAAGCCAATCAGCATCCAGGAGCCAAACTACCCAGTTTTTAATATT
Source organism: Salvelinus alpinus (assembly GCF_045679555.1). Lineage (NCBI taxonomy): Eukaryota > Metazoa > Chordata > Actinopteri > Salmoniformes > Salmonidae > Salvelinus > Salvelinus alpinus. The sequence goes on along the minus strand of NC_092101.1, from coordinate 45,340,650 downwards.
CAATGAATACATGGTTACCTTCACATATGGGCAGGTGGTTGCTCCATCCTGCCACCATACAGGTTCTGATGTCCATTTTGCTCACCATCTGATAACTACAGACATTAATAAAGTGATTAGGTGGTATTATGAAGTCTGTGACCTCATTAGCCGTGTTCTAAATTCAGCCTATACTAGACAGGCTGGATTCAACCCCACACTAGACAGGCTGGATTCAACCCCACACTAGACAGGCTGGATTCAACCCCACACTAGACAGGCTGGATTCAGCCCCATACTAGACAGGCTGGATTCAGCCCCATACTAGACAGGCTGGATTCAGCCCCATACTAGACAGGCTGGATTCAGCCCCATACTAGACAGGCTGAATTCAGCCCCATACTAGACAGGCTGGATTCAGCCCCATACTAGACAGGCTGGATTCAGCCCCATACTAGACATGCTGAATTCAGCCCCATACTAGACAGGCTGGATTCAGCCCCATACTAGACAGGCTGGATTCAGCCCCATACTAGACAGGCTGAATTCAGCCCCATACTAGACAGGCTGGATTCAGCCCCATACTAGACAGGCTGGATTCAGCCCATATTAGGCAGGCTGGATTGGGAGGACAGAGGGCTATTGGTGTGGGGGCTATTAACATTTTTTTTTATCATAAATAATAATGAAATGCAATCTTAAAAAAATAATAACTTGCCCATCATTGCAAGTGTATTTGATAGTGGCCCCAAAGACAAAGTCATCCCCAGCTTGGATGCTGTAGTGGCCATTGGCAGTTTCATCAGGGAGCTCACATGGTTTAGCTAGATGTCAGGAAACAGCAGGAAAACAAGATCATGATACAGTATTTTAGAAAATGATGTGTCAACAGATCTTTTAGAGTGTTTAACTAAGCTATTATGGAGTTATGCTGATCATAACTGCTACTATAGCTATTTTATTGAGGAAAAATGTACATACTAGCAGTGATAATGTGGTTGTCTCACTTAGCTATCTTAAAGGGATAGGGATTTTGGCAGTGAGGCCCATTATCTACTTCCCCTCATTGACAAAATCCCAAACTATCCCTTTAAGATAAATGCAGGAACAATAAGTCACTCTGGATAAGAACGTCTGCTAAATGACTAAAATGTCAAATGTATAACAGCAATTTTGAATCTATAACATTTAAATAAATACTCACGATTGCATTTCCCCTGACGGACCACCACCCACTTATTCTTCTTACACTGATAACTTATTCTGCCTGCTGGCACAAAGCCAACGTTGCAGGAAAAGAGGACAATGTTGTCCTCTTTGTACTCTTCTTTGACGCTTTCCTCAGTGACCCTGGCATTAGGCACATTTGGTAGAGGTACCCTGCACACTGACAGAGGAGCAGAGGAAAAACCTTTAGACAAATAGAGAGCTTGGGACTACAAAGTTCTATGTTGTTATTGACACGGCCTTGTTCTGTTCAATGTTCTCTACCTATGTAGTACTCAAAATACCCTAATTCATGCTGTTAAGTTCAAAAGAATACAAGATCAAATTTGCTGACACCATTCAAACCTTTAACTTTAGCCAATTATCTCAGAATCTTCTTTTAGCAGATAGAACCTTTAAGTCCCAAGCACTGATTATCACACAGCTCGATTACAGTAGTTTAGCACAAATATGTTTCAGTTCTGTGACATTATCGGATCTGTATCAATACAACATTAAATCATGATGATATTATTAGAAATGAGGAGATTCATCTGCAGTGGAATAAGTTAGAGATGAATTGGGGTTACACATGAGTTGGAGACTAGCATTAAAACCTTTTAAAGGCACATTCTGCAAAATTAACTGTCTGTGCTGCAGCACCCCTTGAAAAATTAAAAAACATGCAGTATATTTTTTATACACAAAAGTAGTGCATTGAGCCTTTAATCCTCCTGATCCTGGCCATTGCCACCTGTATTAGCAGACTGACACAGCCCCCCCCCCTCCCCCCACGGACAAGAAATTTCCCCCTGAATGAGAAATCACGCTTATGTCTGCAAGATTTTCTGCTGGTTAATTGTCATTTCACTTACTTATATATTGACAATGAGCTAAATTATTAGCTATAATAAGAAATGTGAGTACATCAATTACGTTTACTCACATTGTCTAGTCAGAGTCTTACAGAGCAACTGGTGAATACTAACACAATGTGGGCTTTAGAAGCATGTGAGAAAGTGAAGGAAAACACATCCTTACCAGTCTGAGCTGATGAAGCATCCACATTCACCCATACCACCAGACACAGCAGAGTCAGAGATGATTTCATGTTGAGCAAATGGTAGATGCAGTAAAAATGGAAGGAGTAGACCATAAATAAACAGTGTCTATCCCAAAGTTAATGTTTGTCTACAGAGTTACAGCCCCCAGGGAGCACTGAAGTGAACCACTGTCCAGGGTGACTGACCCAAAATACTAGAATTCAATCAAACCTACATTGCAGTAGGGGAAACACTGAGGAAAATGCTCAATGTAGGAACTGCATTGGTTCAGTCTATTAATTAATTGAGCAAATCAAAACAAATGTAAAAGTGCAAATAATTTGGTCAGCCACATAGAGACATATCTAATCTGAAGAGCATAGGTTTAGAGATAGAAAGACTTTTAGACAGGTAGCAAATACTTTGAATGTTGATTGTAATGATGATAAGCTCCATTTGTAAGGTCATTGATGAATCACCAAATATGCTGAACAAATCTGTACTGACATAAACCTCACATAAACCTGTCTGTTTACTGTCTATTGACATAGCAATGTTTGTTCCAGCAAGACAACCTTTTCCCGTCAAGCCGTATTATCCAGGGGCAAAAGGGGAGGGCCAAAATCGATTTAAAGTTAATGTTTTATTGACTTCTACACCTTGAGAGCATGCCAGGGTTCACCCCACATTAACCTACCAACTAAACAAAACACACAATGTTACATTTAACTTTTTCTTGCACATGAGAATTGAAGGTCAATATTCCTGCCTCAATGTGTAGAATGCAAAGAACACATCTATGACACTCAGTAACGATGATGCAGTTGAAATACTTGGCAAGGACCACAAGGACATTTTACTAGACATTGTCTGGCTGCTTTGATATTGTAAAAAATATACGTTATGTATCTTTACAGTGACCTTTGATCATGTCATTCCCAGCACCACTAACTTCCCACTGGGCACACAGTGGTTGAATCAACGTTGTCTCAATGTCATGGAAATGAAATTGAACCCACGTGGAATAGATGTTGATTTGGCGTCTGTGTCCAGTGGGATGAGAAGGCTTGATGGTGTGTGGGATAATATTCCAGGGAACAATTATAATAATAAATATTAGATTAGAGTAGATTTGTTTAGATTAGAGTAGATTCATTTAGATTAGAGTACATTGTATTAGAGTAGATTAGAGTAGAGTAGATTAGACTAGATTCGATTAGATTTTATTAAATTCAATTGATTAAATTAGAATCAGAGGCACTTTTTTTAATGTTGGACAATCATGAAGCTGAAAATATTTAAGAAAACTATTGACAGGGGTTATTCGTTGACATGTTTGTCCAACAAGTTAGTGGCCGTCTCTTCCCGTGAGCTGAAGCCACTATTGGCAATGAGGTAAGTTCATGACCCCATGTATACACTGCTGACGAAAATCAACACTTCCTGGGCTAAGTCTACTATGACCAGTACACTTAAAAGTGATAAGGTCCACATGTGTGACAGAGTGTTTAGTTTGATCTTTCTGATGAAGCATGAATTGGATGTTCTGTGTGTTCATCAGCTGATCGTCCACAGTGCAGGGTTCTGAAACGAGAAGATGGTACAGGAATCAGTGTGTGAACATGTCCTGAAGATCAGGTGGCATTACAATTGGCTACAGTAGCAAGTCAATGGGCGGTGGTAAAGGTTAGTCGACGTCATTAGTACATGTAGGCAGGGGTAAAGTTACTGCATAGATAATAACAGCAAGTAGCAGCAGTGTAAAGACAAAGGGGTAGGGGGATGGGGGGCTGTCAATGTAAATAGTCCGGGTGGCCATTTTATTAATTGTACAGCAGTCTTATGGCTTGGGGGTAGAAGCTGTTAAGGAGCCTTTCGGACCTAGACTTGGCTATCCAGTACTGGTTGCCAGCTTGAGAGGACAGTATATGACTTGGGTGACTGAGTCTTTGACAATTTTTTGGGCCTTCCTCTGACACCGCCTAGTATGTATGTCCTGGATGGCAGGAAGCTTGGCCCCATTGATGTACTGGGCCGTACGCACTACCCTATGTAGCGCCTTACGGTCAGTTGCTGAGCAGTTGCCATACCAGGCGGTGATGCATCCAGTCAGGATGCTCTCAATGGTGCAGCTGTAGAACATTTGCACACCTGAAGTAATGTGTTGTTGTCCGTAAAGTGATTTGCTTTGTTTTGGCTGACCTTAAATGTTTTCCTTCACAGGTGGGGAAACGGTTGTTCCACATCCCCCCCGTGGCACACACTACCTGTGGGTTTCCCTTCAGTTGGTGTTCTGGGTTGGGGCAGCTGAACCTGAGCTCATGACCGTACTGTATAACACCATCATCATCTGGCAGACCGCTCACAACCACCCGTCCATCTGTAGCCTCGGGGACACAACTCACCACTACGGAGAAGGATCACATTGCAGGGTGTTGTACAGTCTATAACTTCATGAACTGTGGTTAATGTTTTGATTCTATCTAGAAAAATGAGTTGTCTTTGATAACATCCTTTGATTCAACAAGAAGTGTCACGCCCTGACCTTAGAGATCCTTTTTATGTCTCTATTTTGGTTTGGTCAGGGTGTGAGTTGGGGTGGGTATTCTATGTTCTATTATTTGTATTTCTATGTTTTGGCCGGGTAGGGTTCTCAATCAGATACAGCTGTCTATCGTTGTCTCTGATTGAGAACCATACATAGGTAGCCCTTTTTCCCACCTGTCTTTGTGGGAAGTTGGCTTTGTTTATGGCACATAGCCTTTAGCTTCACGGTTTGTTTTGTAGTGTGTTTTGTTTGGCGTCTTTTCTAAATAAAAGAACATGTACACTCACCACGCTGCACCTTGGTCCACTTCTGTTGACGGCCGTGACATGAAGACATGATGCAAGGTGTGTACACTGATGGTTGGTGGCCACACGGTGGAAGCATTTAACCTGTAGGTTAATGGATTGAATAAGGGTGAATTAAAAAACATGTAGACCTATTACTATTATCCCATGTTAATGATCCAAAAAACTCTGGGAGAAAGACACTAGAAGTCTCCTGATAATGGGTGAGTAACGTGGCGTTTTAACTGTCTAGATAGGTGTGTGAAGCATCTGGTAATAGAAAGATGTGATTTAGATCTAATTTGCACATGCCAAACAGAAAATATACCGGAGCGATTCTTGAATCCATTCTGTAAATATTTACTGCTGTAAATAAAACATCTGATTTCACCTGAAAGAGCCTTGTGCTGTGACCGCTTCCTGCCATGAGAGCCTTGTGCTGTGACCGCTTCCTGCCATGAGAGCCTTGTGCTGTGACCGCTTCCTGCCATGAGAGCCTTGTGCTGTGACCGCTTCCTGCCATGAGAGCCTTGTGCTGTGACCGCTTCCTGCCATGAGAGCCTTGTGCTGTGACCGCTTCCTGCCATGAGAGCCTTGTGCTGTGACCGCTTCCTGCCATGAGAGCCTTGTGCTGTGACCGCTTCCTGCCATGAGAGCCTTGTGCTGTGACCGCTTCCTGCCATGAGAGCCTTGTGCTGTGACCGCTTCCTGCCATGAGAGCCTTGTGCTGTGACCGCTTCCTGCCATGAGAGCCTTGTGCTGTGACCGCTTCCTTCCATGAGAGCCTTGTGCTGTGACCGCTTCCTGCCATGAGAGCCTTGTGCTGTGACCGCTTCCTTCCATGAGAGCCTTGTGCTGTGACCACTTCCTGCCATGAGAGCCTTGTGCTGTGACCGCTTCCTGCCATTAGATGCTTGTGCTGTGACCGCTTCCTGCCATGAGACGCTTTTTTCCTGCCCACCGTTGTTGTTTCTGATCATGACTAGTATGACACTGTTCCCCTAATAACAGACAAAATAATTGAGAATTCAAAACCAGAGGTACTTTATTGAAGTTCGGACTGACATGAAAAACAACTCCTGTGAAGTCAATGTTCCTTAGTTTATGAACAAATAGTTTGAGGTAACTATTGACGGGGGTTATATCGATTGACATGTTTGTCCAACAAGCCAGTGCCCATCTCTTCCCATAAGCTGAAGCTTTACGACACCCCTTCAGAACATGTCTAGAGTTGCTGCACTCAAACTGTAGCCTGTGTCTATACTTCATGGTTTTGTTGTTTTGGGGAATTCCTATCACATTCACATTATTAATCCTCTCTGCAGCTTCACAAATCACGTCTAAAATCACCATATTGCTGAATAGAACATTTACACACCTAATGTAACGTCTGAAGGTACATATTGTTGGCGATAAAGTGATTTGCTTAGTTTTGGCTAAAGTGAAATGTTTACCTTCACAGGTGGGGAAATGGCTGTTCCACCGTCAAACATTCAGCAACTCTGCGTCTCAAAAGGCAGTGCACGTCAGGGCAAAAACCAAGCCATGAGATCGAAGGAATTGGTTGTAGAACTCCGAGACAGGATTGTTGTCGAGGCACAGATCTGGGGAAGGTTATCCACACATTTCTGCAGCTTTGAAGATTCCCAAGAACACAGTGGCCTCCATCATTCTTAAATTGAAGAAGTTTCGAACCACCAAGACTCTTCCTAGAGCTGGCAGCGCGGCCAAACTGCCGGTCAGGGAGGTGACCAAGAACCCGATGATCACTGACAGAGATCTAGAGTTCCTCTGTAGAAATTGGAGAACCTTCCAGAAGGAACACCATCTCTGCAGCACTCCACCAAACAGGCCTTTATGGTAGAGTGGCCAGACGGAAGCCACTCCTCAATAAAAAGCACATGACAGCCCGCTTAGACTTTGCCAAAAGTTCCCTAAAGTACTTTCAGACCATGAGAAACCAATATTGAACTATTTGGACTGATTGCCAAGCGTCACGTCTCGAGATAACCTGGCATCAATCCTATGGTGAAGCATGGTGGTGGCAGCATCATGCTGTGGGGATGTTTTCAGCGGCAGGGACTGGGTGACTGGTCAGGATCGAAGGAAAGATGAATAAAGCAAAGAGAGATCCTTGATGAAAACCTGCTCCAGAGTGGTCAGGACCTCAGACTGGGGCAAAGGTTCACCTTCCAACAGGAGAACGACCCTAAGCATAAGTCTCTGAATGTCCCAGCAAGAACCTGGACTTGAACCCGATCAAACATCTCTGGAGAGACCTGAAAATAGCTGTGCAGCAAGGCTCCCCATCTAACCTGACAGAGAGCTTGAGAGGATCTGCAGAGAAGAATGGGAGAATCTCCCCAAATACAGGTGGGCCAGGCTTGTAGCGTCCTAACCAAGACGCCTCCAGGCTGTAATTGCTGCCAAAGGTGCTTCAACAAAGTCCTGAGTAAAGGGTCTGAATGTAAACGTGATATTTCCGTTTTTCTAAAAACCTGTTTTTGCTTTGTCATTATGGGGAATTATGTGTAGATTGGTGAGGGGGAAAAACAATGTAATCAATTTTAGATTAAGGCTGTAACATAATAAAATGTGGAAAAAGTCAAGGGGTCTGAATACTTTCCGAATGCACTGTATTAAGGGCTGGTTAAGGGCTCTAAGAAGGAAGGTCATGAAAGTGGTGACTTATTACTGCTAGAAACACAAGCATTTCTCTACACCCGCAATAACATCTGCTAAACATGTGTATGTGACCAATAAAATGTAATTTGATTTATTACATTTCACTGCCACAACAGAACTTAAAGTAGTTTTCCAGGACTTCAGGAACAGAAAACATTCAAATTCCTCTAGTGAAAAATATCTAATAATCAAAGTCTGTGTTTTACTCTGACTGACTTTATCAATGTAATCACATTGCATAAACATAGCTCGTTGAAATTTGCAAAAAAAAACATCAACCCACAAAGGATCCAATTTAAACCATTAATAATGGAAGACACATTCCACCTCAACTTCCCTTATAATCCATTGTCTATATTTATGGTAATATCCATCTTTACGTGAAGAGTCTATTTTTGTACCATGCTCAGCTCAACTCAATCTTTCTCCATTAGATCCTCTAGATTGTAATGTGGATTTGAATCTGTGCATCTCACAAGCTGCTGTTGTAAAACATAAACATAAAACCAGAAATAGCAACATGAAACCAGAAATACCAAAATTTTCATACATCTGATATGGTCTACTGGATGAAGATAATGTTCTTATGTAAAGATGTAGGATATTCATTTTGTCGCTTTTTTGTTGCTAACAATTTACCTGTACAGCAGGAAATGCAAACTTGTACTGTATTTATGTTTTAAAAAGGTTTCTTAAGTTAATGACTTCCACTTTGAAATTTCAGACTTAATTTGCCCTAACAGAAAATGTATCAACCACCCAACTGCTTTCATTCCCAGCAAGAATAGCAAACTGTCCAGAAATCTTCCCTACCCTTTCTGAAATGCTTTATTTTGCTTAATGTTGTGTGTGAGTTGTAGATAATTGTAAATCTACTTTAAACAATAAATAAGTTGGTTGTGTTGCATTATTTTCCCAATGTGCTAAATCAATACAAATACAATTTACCATCACAAAGTGGAAAGGAGTGACCCCACTGTCCATTGGTTGAGCAGACGACCTCTGATTCCCCATTCAGAACGTGTCTAGGGTTGCTGCACTCAAACTGTAGCCTGTGTCCATACTTCATGGTGCTGTTGTTTTGGAGAACTCCTAACACATTCACATTATTATTATTATTAAAATATATATTTTTAATTTTACCCCTTTTTTCTCCCCAATTTCGTGGTATCCAATTGTTAGTAGTTACTATCTTGTCTCATCGCTACAACTCCCGTACGGGCTCGGGAGAGACGAAGGTCGAAAGCCATGCGTCCTCCGAAACACAACCCAAACTAGCCACACTGCTTCTTAACACAGCGCGCATCCAACCCGGAAGCCAGCCGCAATGTGCAAGTAGAGATACTGGAGTGCAAAGGAGAAACAAATAAAAAAAATGAATAACAATATGGGGATGAGGATGTTGGATAGGCTATTTACAGATGGGCTATGTACAGGTGCAGTGATCTGTGAGCTGCTCTGAAAGCTGATGCTTAAAGTTAGTGAAGGAGATATGAGTCTCCAGCTTCAGTGATTTTTGCAATTCGTTCCAGTCATTGGCAGCAGAGAACTGGAAGGAAATGTGGTCAAAGGAGGAATATGCTTTGGGGGAGGACCAGTGAAAGATACCTGTTGGAGCGCGTGCCACGGGTGGGTGCTGCTATGGTTACTAGTGAACTGAGATAAGGTGGGGCTTTACCTAGAAAAGACTTATAGATGACCTGGAGCCAGTGGGTTTGGCGACGAATATGAAGCGAGGGCCAGCCAACGAGAGCGTACAGGTCACAGTGGTGGGTAGTATATGGGGCTTTGGTGACAAAACGGATGGCACTGTGATAGACTGCATCCAATTTGCTGAGTAGAGTGTTGGAGGCTATTTTATAAATGACATCTCAGAAGTCAAGGATTGGTAGGATAGTCAGTTTTACGAGGGTATGTTTGGCAGCATGAGTGAACGAGGCTTTGTTGCAAAATAGGAAGCCGATTCTAGATTTAATTTTGGATTGGAGATGCTTAATGGGAGTCTGGAAGGAGAGTTTACAGTCTAACCAGACACCTAGGTATTTGTAATTGTCCACATATTCTAAGTCAGAACCGTCCAGAGCAGTGATGCTGGACAGGCGTGCAGGTGCAGGCACCGATCGGTTGAAGAGCATGTATTTAGTTTTACTTGCATTTAAGAGCAGTTGGAGGCCATGAAAGGAGTGTTGTATGGCATTGAAGCTCGTCTGGAGGTTAGTTAACCTGATGCGGACAGAGGGCGCTGTTTTCACTTTGGGGGAAAATTGTACCCAATTTAAACGCCCTCGTACTCAATTCTTGCTCGTACAATATGCATATTATTATTACTATTGGATAGAAAACACTCTCTAGTTTCTAAAACCGTTTGAATTTTGTCTGTGGGTAAAACAGAACTCATTTGGCAGCACACTTTCTGACCCGGAAGTGGAAAGTCTGAAATCGATGTTCTGTTCAAGGACCTGCCTATAAATGGGCATGATACGTATGACTATACGTGCACGTCATACACCTTCCCCTAGATGTCAAGAGGAAGTGAGAGAAGAAATGAGTTGATTATCTCGGTCTGAGATGGAATGAATCCTCTTGGAACAACGTGTCCCCCATTTTCTGTTTTCTGCAAGGCGCGTGGAGGGACCTGTTATTGCCTTCTGAAAAGCTGTCGTTATGGGCGAATACTATCTCCGGCATTGATTTTATTTGATACATGTCACAATATCATCGTAAAGTATGTTTTTTCAATATAGTTTTATTAGATTATTGAAATTTTTTCGGGACGTTAGGCGTGTTGCTTTGTCTGCATATGTTCAGGAAGGATAGCTTCGCGCCACTTGGCCAGTGTGCTTGCTAATTCAAGAGGGAAAAACGAAGTTCTAATACCAAACAAAGACGGTTCTGGACAAAGGACCCCTTGTACAACATTCTGATGGAAGATCACCAAAAGTAGGACCCATTTTGGGATGCAATTTCATATATCTGTCGAACTGTGTACTATTAGTTTTGCGCTCAGGTTTTGGGCTTTCCCTTACCATAACTAAGCCTTATGTCGTAATGAAGATATTTTTAGAATTCTAACACTGCGATTGCATTAAGAACTAATGAATCTATCGTTTCCTATACAACATGTATTTTTTTGTAATGTTTATGAATAGCTATTTGGTCAGAATAGGTGAGAGTCTAATAGAAATATCTGCACATTCTGGGAAAAAGATGCTACGTTAGCATATTGTATAACCACTGATTTCAGCTCTAAATATGCACATTTTCGAACAAAACATAAGTGTATGTATAACCTGATGTTATAATACTGTCATCTGAGGAAGGTTTATGAAGGTTAGTGAAATTTAATATCTTTTGCTGGTTTATTCGCTAACGCTAACGTGCCTATTGCTATCGCTAACGTGCCTTGATGAATGAATGCGGTAGTGTGGTAGGCTATTGTAGTAAGCTAATATAATGCTATATTGTGTTTTCGCTGTAAAACACTTAAAAAAATCGGAAATATTGGCTGGATTCACAAGATGTTTGTCTTTAATTTGCTGTACACCATCGATTTTTCAGAAATGTTTTATGATGAGTATTTAGGTAATTCACGTTGGTCTCTATAATTACTCTGGCTGCTTCGGTGCTATTTTTGACGGTAGCTGTGATGTTAGCTGCATTGTAAAACTGATTTATACCTCAAATATGCACATTTTTCGAATTACAGTACAACGACAGTAACGACAGTACAACAAATGTAATCCTTATAACCCCCCCCCCCCCCCCCCCCTTAAAAGGGTTAGATGCACTATTGTAAAGTGGTTGTTCCACTGGATATCATAAGGTGAATGCACCAATTTGTAAGTCGCTCTGGATAAGAGCGTCTGCTAAATGACTTAAATGTAATGTAAATGTAAAATTTATTGTGTAACATGTTATAGGACTGTCATCTGATGAAGTTGTTTCTTGGTTAGTTTGGTTGGTTCTAGGTTAGTTTGGTTGGTTTTGTGCATGCTACCTGTGCTGTGAAAAATGTCTGTCCTTTTTTGTATTTGGTGGTGAGCTAACATAAATATACGTGGTGTTTTCGCTGTAAAACATTTAAAAAAATCGGACATGTTGGCTAGATTCACAAGATGTGTATCTTTCATTTGCTGTATTGGACTTGTTAATGTGTGAAAGTTAAATATTTATAAAAAATATTTTTTGAATTTCGCGCTCTGGCTTTTCAGTGGAATGTGGGAGGAGTTCCGCTAGCAGAACGCTGGGGCTAGAAAGGTTAACACAGTGTCCAAAGAAGGGCCAGAAGTAAACAAAATGGTGTCGTCTGCGTAGATGTGGATCAGAGAATAACCAGCAGCAAGAGCGACATCATTGATGTATACAGAGAAAAGAGTCGGCCCGAGAATTGAACCCTGTGCCACCCCCATAGAGACTGCCAGAGGTCCGGACAACAGGCCCTCCAATTTGACACACTGAACTCTGTCTGAGAAGTAGTTGGTGTACCAGGCGAGGCAGTCATTTGAGAAACCAAGGCTATTGAGTCTTCCGATAAGAATGTGGTGATTGACAGAGTCGAAAGCCTTGGCCAGGTCGATGAATACGGCTGCACAGTATTGTCTTTTATCGATGGCGGTTATGATATCGTTTAGGACCTTGAGCGTGGCTGAGGTGCACCCATGACCAGCTCGGAAACCAGATTGCATAGCGGAGAAGGTACGGTGGGATTCGAAATGTTCGGAGATCTATTTGTTAACTTGGCTTTCGAAGACCTTAGAAAAGACAGGCTAGGATAGATACAGGTCTTTAACAGTTTGGGTCTAGAGTGTCTCCCTTTGAAGAGGGGGATGACTGCGGCAGCTTTCCATTCTTTGGGGATCTCAGACGATACGAAAGAGAGGCTGAACAGGCCAGTAATAGGGGTTACAACAATTGCGGCGGATAATTTTAGAAAGAGAGGGTCCAGATTGTCTAGCCCCGCTGAATTGTCGGGGTCCAGATTTTGCAGCTCTTTCAGAACATCAGCTATCTGGATTTGGGTGAAGGAGAAATGGGGGAGGCTTGGGCAAGTTGCTGTGGGGGGTGCAGGGCTCTTGACCGGGATAGGGGTAGCCAGGTGGAAAGCATGGCCAGCCGTAGAAAAATGCTTATTGAAATTCTCAATTATCCTGGATTTATCGATGGTGACAGTGTTTCCTAGCCTCAGTGCAGTGGGCAGCTGGGAGGAGGTGCTCTTATTCTCCATTGACTTTAGAGTGTCCCAGAACTTTTTGGAGTTAGTGCTACAGGATGCAAATTTCTGTTTGAAAAAGCTAGCCTTTGCTTTCCTAAATGCCTGTGTATATTGGTTCCTAAGTTCCCTGAAAAGTTACATATCGCGGGGGCTATTCGATGCTAATGCTGTACGCCACAGGATGTTTTTGTGCTGGTCAAGGGCAGTCAGGTCTGGAGTGAACCAAGGGCTATATCTGTTCCTGGTTCTACATTTTTTGAATCTTTTGAAATTCCTCAAGATCCTCAAAAAGTTCTACAGCTGCACCATCGAGAGCCTCCTGACTGGTTGCATCACTGCCTGGTATGGCAACTGCAAGGCACGACGGAGGGTAGTGCAAACGGCCCAGTACATCACTGGGGCCAAGCTTCCTGCCATCCAGGACCTCTATACCAGGCGGTGTCAGAGGAAGGCCCTGAAAATTGGCAAAGACTCCAGCCACCCTAGTCAAAGACAGTTCTCTCTGCTACCATGCGGCAAGCGATATCGGAGCGCGAAGTCTAGGTCCAAGAGGCTTCTGAACAGCTTCTACCCCCAAGCCATAAGACTCCTGAATATCTAGTTAAATGGCTACCCAGACTATTCGCATTGCCCCCCCCCTCTCCACACCACTGCCACTCTCTGTTGTCATCTATGCATAGTCACTTTAATTAACTCTACCTACATGTACATACTACCTCAACTAACCGGTGTCCCCGCACATTGACTCTGTACAGGCACCCCCCTGTAATATTGTTATTTTTTACTGCCCCTCTTTAATTACTTGTTACTTTTATCTCTTATTCTTATCAGTATTTTTTAAAACTGCACTGTCGGTTAGGGGCTCGGAAGTAAGCATTTCACTGTAAGGTCTACCTACACCTGTTGTATTCGGCGCATGTGACTAATACAATTTGATTTGATTTTGAATTAAGCAGCTTAGTTTTGTTGTTTGGCTACTTGAAGAGAACTAGGGCCTTCCAAATGTCTTCCAATGCATTGTGGAAAAGTGTTCATCTAATTCTACTGAACGAAGACCTGAAACGAGTATAACATTCACATACCATAGAACATTCTATTTCTGCATCCTGAGATTGCGTTGTTTCCCGCTACTTGTTGATTTCAGTAGCACATCCCCATATCTGATTTTTTTTTTTTACTAGGCAAGTGTTATGTTCCCCAGTTTCTGTGTTGTTTTGGGTTTGTATGTGTTTTTATGTGTGTATTTCAGGAAATGGCTTCCTGGATTCTAAGCAGCTGATTGGTCGGCCCCATCGATGATTGGAGCTCTGAACCCTCCCTCTCATCAGGGGAAACAGCTGTTTTCAATTACCAACTCCTTCTCCAGCTGGATAAAAGCCAGTGTTCCTTTGTCAGGAAGAGAAAGCTTCTTTGAAGTCCTGTGTTGGTTGTTGCCCAGTGACAGTTCTGTTGACAGTGTTTTGTAGCTGCTACATCTAAAGTATGTGTATGCTAATAGGACTCGTTGTTATTATTGAAATTGTTCACTAAGTTTGTATTATTCTGTTTCATTTGTTCCCAGTGGGGGAAGGGGAAGGTACCTTGGGAGTGTTTAGGCAAGAGCCCTGCGGTCATACATAACCTGTAGTATTTACTGTCTATGCACACTAGGTAAGACCTGGATGGACCACCCCCTGTATTTTGGTTGGCGCGCCAGGAGGTTCTAAAAGGTTAGGTAAGTAGTGGGTAGGAGAGGACTTAACTTTGACTTTCTTTGCTTTGGTTCTGTCCAGCCCCTTTTATCCACATTACCATGTTATGGAAATAAATTCCCTGTAAACGGATATAGTCTCTGTCATCCTTACCCGCACCTACAATCACATACCTCTTTCACTCCACGGGGACTTGAGTTGTAGCAGGGTGTTGCGTTCCCTCCAAGAGGTGTAAGTAACACATGTCAGTTAAGAACAAATTCTTATTTACAATGATGGCCTACACCGGGCAAACCCGGAGACACTGGGCCAATTGTGCACCGCCCAATGTGACTCCCTATCACTGCCTGTTGTGATACAGCCTTGAATTGAACCTGGGTGCCGCCTCATGCGCTGAGATGCAGTGCCTTAGACCGCTGCTCCACTCAGGAGCCCCTCATGCAAGGGTTTGTCCAATATTAGCCTATCAACTAAACAAAACATTCATAACATTATATTAAATGTTTGCTTGCATATAATTGAAGGTCAATATTTCTGCCTTAATGTTCAGGAATACATGGCAAGGAACACCACAGGGACATTTTAATAGATATGGTCTGGCGGCTTCAGTATCGTGTAAAATACTTGATGAAATTCCCAGATGAACTAAAGAGTAAATGAAACATATTCATGTTGTGCAATCAATTATATATGGATGTGTTTGTCCAAGACAGTTTCCAGTAATCACTTCCAGTAAGCTGAGATTGCCAGAGGCAAGAAGAAAACATGACCAACTGAGACATTACTTATACTGTCCTGAGACCCTGGAGAAGATCTAATTTAGTAGCTATAGGTGGATGATAAGAGACAACTGATTTACAAGAACAATGACAGGTGATACTGACCTGAGAAATAGTTTGTCAGCTTTAATGTGTATTTGTTAGGTTAACATCTGTAAATCATCTTATTCTGCCTTGTAAAGACTCATGGAGACAACGTGTCATCTCTTTTCCACAACTTTATTGTCTTCCTTGATAAGGACAATCATAACCAGTTGTTCACTTATGTTACACCTTCAAATAATGAATCACACAGCTGGGAGATGCAGGAGAATATTCACACATTATAGAGCGTGTTGGTCTAATCCTGAATGCTGATTGGTTAAGACCGCATTCCAGCCGGTGCCTATTCCACAAGCTACCACCGGCTAAATCTATGATGTTAAAATGCCTATTTACTCTGTTCCAACTGACTGTGCAATCCACTGTCTCATCAGCCCAGCCAGGCAATTTATAAACGTGATAGAAGGATATTCACACAATCACATCACTTTGTACTAATACAACAAATGTGCCATTTTAGTCTAGCTTTAGATAGCTGTACTGTTATTATAGTGAAGCTGAGACTGATATTATTTGAAAGATAATGTTATTTTTTTACAATGATGATAAAATGTCAAATGTTGAAAAAGACACTACATGTATTCCATTACTGGCTGGCTCACATTTTTTCTAAACCTAAATTAAACAAGCGACAAAGACACCACAAAAGCAAATGAGTCGTCTCCTTGCATATAAAGGCGGCTTTGTAAGGATTCTTGAATTTGATGGAGGGAACATCATGACTCTGTAGGAATGAAATCACATGACAAGATAATCAGTCGGTTGAGTAATAATGTGGGTCACTACTACAATAGATCAGTCTGTGGAGTAATACTGCTGATCACTACTACAATAGATCAGTCTGTGGAGTAATACTGCTGATCACTCCTACTATAGAGGATATTAGACAGTGTTTAACCATGTGACCTTTAATCTGTGTGTCAAAGATTGGAGAAATGATTCCTGCTTGATGTGATGTTATACTCCAACATGTTTCTGTTATGCTTCACTGATAAGCCATCACTCACTGTTCATATTACTGTTTATAATACTGCTCATAGTACTGTTTACAATGCTTTTTATAATTCTGTTTGTAATATGGTTCATAATACTGTCTCTATACTTTTCATAATTGTTTATAATACTGTTGATAACTGTGTATAATACTGTTAAAATACTGTTCATAATACAGTGTATAATATTTGACTTCAGACATTTGCTCTGCCTTTACTCCTACTACAGGTTTGTGATTTTTAGGACATGCCATTCTCCTTGTTAATTTAACTTACCCATTATGTTCATCATCTACCTATGAATAACGATGGCTACCTAAAAAGCAAAGAACAAATGCTTTTGGTTATACAGTCAGAAGGTTACACATAGTGGCCTCATTGAATATTATCAAACAGGTTGACTGATTTTAAAATGAGTAAATACTATCCATTTGTATTGTATTAATCCACAGTAGATGGCTCACAGGGCATCCTGGACTTCTGCATTCCATATATTAGATGATGTTAACCTGTTAATATTGAGAGAATGACTATCTTACACTGATGGGTGTTCCTTTACATGATATGAACTTACATATAGGTATGTGTTCTCCATACTGTATCGCTCCATCATCACACTTCACCTCAATTTTTTTTATATTCCATCCAATTTGTTTGTATTCATGGTAATATCCCTCTTTGCAATGGAGAGTCTTTTTTTCACCGTGCGCAATATTCTCTTTCTTGGCTAAATTCTGTAGATTGTACTCTGCATCAAAAGTGGAAATCTCACAAGGCCCTGATGGAAATGAAACCCAGTAATTATTTAATTCCCTTAGTGTACAGTACATATTTATATACTCATATACACTTGACATGTAGATATAACACCATGTTCATACCAGTTGAAAAGAATATACTTACGTAAACACTTTGGAGGTCTCGGCCATTTTCCATTCTGACATCTGATGCTGCCTGTGAAACTCAGTGTATACTGTCTGCTGCATTGATAGGACACCTCTGTAATAACATCTTCAACATCTCTATTTTCCATGGTGAAATCTCCATTAGTAATACGAGGAGGATCAGGACAGCTTGCTAGATTAAACAGGGATCATAATACCGTACCATGAAAATACAGATACAGTACCAGGATAGTACAATACCATGAAAATATATTACAATGATTCAGTACCATGGTAATACAGTACCATGATAATACAAGACCATGGTAATACAGTACCATGATAATACAAATCCCTGAAAATAGGGTAGCATAATCATGATAATGCCATGTTAATACAGTACCATGATACAGATATATGATGATACAAATATATTACAATGATTCAGTACCATGATAATACAGTACCATAAAAATACATTACAATGATACAGTACCATGGTAATACAATACCATGAAAATACATTACAATGATACAGTACCAGGATAGTACAATACCATGAAAATAAATTACAATGATACAGTACCATGATAACAGTAGCATAATCATGATAGTGCTATTTTAATACAGTACCATGATACAGTAGCAGGATAATACAATACAATGAAAATAAATGACAATGATTCAATACAGTACCATGATAATACAGTACCATAGACGTAAGACTTACCTTTACACTCAATTGGCATGTGCCATTCTCCATTCTTGCAAGTTGTATTTCCTCTAGGTCCTGTGTATGGGCTAATGCATTTATAATCTATTTGGTTCCCATTTTCATATCTCTCTAGCACTTGGTCAAGAATCAGAAATGTTTCCCCTGCGCCCTCAGGCTTCCCACAGTACTCTGTAGGTGAAGCACAGCATGTTTGAACTATCAAATTACAATCAAATACCAGACACAAAAGTGGCAGAGAATGACTGTGTGGTTAGAACCATAGTCAAGAGCCAATGTACAGTATATTCAGAGAATGTAACTGGGGCAATTTGTGATATATACTGTAAATATGCGATGAATCTCATCCATGATCATATCTAGGAATACTACACTATAATGAATTATAGCAAAAAACAACAGCAACTATCTCAAAGTGGACACATTGGGGACATATTGAGAAACTATAAATCAGAGATTGATACTTCTGTAATACCAAGCAAAGCCTTAACAAGGATTCCTGATTGTGTGAGGGGAGAAAAAGGGTGTTATATGTTAAGGAACTTTTCATCTCAATGAACATTTAAATATCATTTTTTCCTGTTTGAATAGGTGCTGTTCATAGTAGAGTAACTCTAAACTGAATTACTGCATCAGTTTTAAACTTTTATCAGTACTTACGTTTGCATGTTGGTGGTGGAGTTGTCCAACTCCCATTTTCACAAGTAAGTTTTTTAAGTCCCTCTATTTCAAAGGACTTGCGACATTCATAATTCACTTCAAATCCATCTATATATGTATTTTGATACGGGATTTCAACAATTGCATTTTCAACTTTAGGTGGAGGATCACATTGAACGCCTTGCGCTTCAAGAGAAGAAAATACTGATGTAAGATTAGTGGGTAGAAAACATACACACAGTACATAAACAGAACAACTACCTCTAATTACATAATATCATATGGGCTTCTGGGTCCTTTTCCCCAAACTATTCCAACATATAGTAAACATACATTGAAGGATGACTGGCCACTGCAGACAATTAAATTCAAGTGATAAAATCTAGAGAGACAGAGCATTGAGATTGAGTTTTAGACCAATCTAGCAGAGTCAGAAGGAAATGCATTCTACTGTTCTTGATCTACTTTGTAAAGAGGTAAAATCTAGAACATCTGTTTTCTTACCAATACACTCTGATATTCCAGACCATGTTCCCTCAGTACATGTGGCTTCACCCCACCAGCCCCCGGTAGAGGGTTTGAACCCTACATTGCAGGAATAATGTATCTTGCTATTCCTGGGATGAACATTCCTCTCATTTGACTGAACTATGAATCCATTCATCACAGTGGGGTTGATACATGCTCCCTCTATTTCTGGGGGAAACAAGGACATGAAACATTAAAGAACACATTGTGACACATTCATGGATTTTAATCCGGTTCTACAGTTGTAACGCTGAGTTTCTCCCAATTGACCCCGCTGCCAGCGGTACCTCCTTATACCCTCAATATAATGCATGCTCCCTTTATTTCTGGGAGAAACAATGGCAGGAAACATTACAGAACGCATTGTGACACATCGTTCAGTTAACAGCGCACTTAGAGGACCTGTTCTACAAAGTATTTACCATATCATTACATTTTGGCCAAGCTGTTAGTTTGATAAAAGCACTGAACAGAGCAATATCTGGAAAACCAAGTGGAAGCAAAGTGAGTGAATGTTCATGCCATTACCAATTCTACACCAAATCATCAAATAGGGAATAAAACAATAGGCTAAAATCTGATGCTTGATCTTTCCAGTAGCCTTAAACCTTCTGAATTCTGATGCAGTCCAAACTAACATCGGAGCACAAGGTAATCAAACCACAGTGATATTCAAAGATGGCTTCCTTCAGAAAACTGCACCTTCACAGAGTGGTTCTGGAGTCCAGGAGCCATCACTTATGCATGTGGCAACACCCCGGGCATTTGTGGTTTTAAATCCGGTTTTACAGTTGTAACGCTGAGTTTCACTCAATTGACCCCTCTGCCAGCGGTAGGGAGAACTCACAAGAGGGTCACGTGGATCACCACATGTTATCCCTACAATGATAGAGATGTTTAGTGTTAGCATGAATCATACCTGTACAGTAATACACAGTGATTCACCTGTGTATATCCCAATACACTCTCAATATATCATACTACAATATACTCTCCAGTATGAACATACGTTCACAATCTGTAGAAGATGACCATTGTCCGTCCTCTTTGCATGTTATTGTATTTTCAGTCTGACGTGAGAAAGAGTTCCAGAATCCTGAGGTACAGGTCACCGTTACCCTTTCATCAGGCAAGAACAGATTTCTGTCAGCAGGTGTGTAACTGGTTCCTCTTGTTGGTGGCAATGATAATGTACATTTCAATTCTGCATTTTGGAGAGAGAAACATAAAAAAAACATTCTGTTAGTAGCTTGCTATAATATGTTGACAAATTATTTAAAAATGAACTTAAAGTTCTTTTAAAACATTTAAAACATGAGTTACCCAGCAGACTTAAAATGTCAAGTTGCATTCACTTAATTCCTGAGATGATCAGATTCCTACCTTCACACTCTGGTGTTGGACTCCAGTTGGCTCTGTTGCCCATTTTAGTGCATTGAGGGAGTCTTCTCTGAGACATAACAAACTTTGTGTTACAGCTGTATCTCAGTACGTCATCTTCATTGTAATATTCCTTAGAGGGCCCAATCACTGCACCATTAGCTATGTCTGGAGCATAACATCTTATCAGTTCTGCATTTTAGAGACAAAAAATGACAGAAACACATTATGTTAGTAGTGTGCTTCAAGATACAGAGATGAGTTACCCTGCTGACTTCAAATGTCAATATATAGTTGAGTATGAATTAGGCTGTTTGAGAAGGTTTGAATCCTAAGCAACCTACCTACATAGTTTGAAGTACATTACTAACAAAGCTACTGTAATAGGTCAAAGTTGTGTGCTGGAAAAACTTGGTAGAGCATGGGTGGAATAAGCATTGTTGTGCTCATGTGAATTTCCTTTCTTTTTCGACTTCACACCAATACCTATTCTCACTTAAAACATATTGTTTTGTTTTTAATAAAAAAGAAAGGTCGGAGAATTATCTACATCAAAAGGCAAGTATTTAATTACGTTGTGAAATGAATGGATTAACATACAAGGCATACATCTTAAGTTAGAAGGCAATATTGACATTACAAGGCATTATTCTAGGCATGATCAGAGAGACCATGGCTTGTGCCATGACCAATAGATCATGGGAGAGGGAGAGAGAGAGAAAGAAAGAGCGAGGGTGTATCTCACAAGAACAGGTCAGGAGCAAAAAAAAGGGACAATGAATCTAAGACCCTTCATAACATCTGAATTATTTGAGTTGTTGACCAATAGTATTACTGCTTCTCAGAGGTGAGACAGATAGGGGCTTGAGATATCAACACAGAGAATGCTGAATTCCTGAGAAGACAATAAAGCCTATTGCATAGAGTGTTGACAAGAGACTTCGGGGGCTGGGTTGCCCTACACCTCTCAGTACCCATCATCCCATCAGATAGTGTGACCCTTTTGATGTCCCTGAACTAACAAGCAATTACATTTACATTTAAGTCATTTAGCAGACGCTCTTATCCAGAGCGACTTACAAATTGGTGCATTCACCTTATGATATCCAGTGGAACAACCACTTTACAATAGTGCATCTAACTCTTTTAAGGGGAGGGGGGGGGTTAGAAGGATTACTTTATCCTATCCTAGGATCCTATCCTAATTGACAAGGTGTTCTGTTTACCAGGCTATGTGAGCCTTAGCCAAAGGTCTCCACCTTGGCCCAACAATCAAACAGGCAAAGCGTCAATATAGGATTAAGATTGAATCCCACTACACCAGCTCTGACCCTCGTTATATATAAAGCAGGGCTTGCAAAATATCACGGATTACAAAGAGAAACCCAGCCGTGAGCTGCCCAGTGACTTAAGTCTATCAGACGAGTTAAATGTCTTCTGTGTTCATTTTGAGGCAAGCAACACTGAACAATGCATGAGAGCACCAGCTGTTCTGGACGAGTGTGTGATTGCGCTGCCTCCGTAGCCGATGTGACTAAGACCTTTAAACACGTTAACATTCAGACAGATTACCAGGACGCATACTCATAGTAAGAGCTGACCAGCTGGCAAGTGTCTTCACTGACATTTTCATGCTTTCCCTGACCCAGTTTGTAATACACTATATATACAAAAGTATGTGGATACCGCTTCAAATGAGTGGATACGGCTATTTCAGCAACACCTGTTGTTGATAGGTGTATAAAATCGACCACATAGCCATGCAATCTCCATAGACAAAAATTGGCAGTAGAATGGCCTTACTGAAAAGCTCAGTGACTTTTAACGTGGCACCATCATAGGATACCACCTTTCCAACTAGTTAGTTTGTCAAATTTCTGCCCTGCTAGAGCTGCCCCGGTCAATTGTAAGTGCTCTTATTGAGAAGTGGAAATGTCTAGCAGCAACAACAGGGCAGCCACAAAGCTGTAGGCCACACAAGCTCACAGAGCGGGACCGCTGAGTGCTGAAGCGCTACGTTGCAACACTCAGTACTGAGTTCCAAACTGCCTCTGGAAGCAACGTCAGCACAAGAACTGTTCGTCCAGGGTTTCGTAAAATGGGTTTCCTTGGCCGAGCAGTCGCACACAAGCCTAAGATCACCATGTACAATGCCAAGCGTCGGCTGGAGTGGTGTAAAGCTCACCGCCATTGGACTCTGGAGCAGTGGAAATGCGTTCTCTGGAGTCATGAATCACGTTTCACCATCTGGTAGTCTGACGGACTAATCTAGGTTTGGCGGATGCCATGATAACACTACCTTCCCCAATGCATAGTGGCAACTTTAAAGTTTGGTGGAGGAAGAATAATGGTCTGGGGCTGTTTTTCATGGTTAGGGCTAGGCCCCTTTTGTTCCAGTGAAGGGAAATCTAAATGCTACAGCATACAATTGCATTATAGACGATTCTGTGCTTCCAACTTTGTGGCAACAGTTTGGGGAAGGCCCTTTCCTGTTTCAGCATGACAGCAATTCAATGGCTCAGACACGAGACGTATGTGGCTGGGTCTACAGACAATCACGGACGACAACAAGAAAACCAGCCACTTCACGGACACCGACGTCTTGCTTCCAGACAAACTAAACACCTTCTTTGTCCGCTTTGAGGATAATACAGTGCCACCGACGCGGCCTACTCCCAAGGACTATGTGTTCTCCTTCTCCATGGCCGACGTGGGTAAGACATTTAAATGAGTTATCCCTCGCAAGGCTGCCGGCCCAGACGGTATCCCTAGCCGTGTCCTCAGAGCATGCACAGACCATCTGGCTGATGTGTTTACGGACATATTCAATCTCTCCCTATCCCAGTTTTCTGTCCCAACATGCTTCAAGATGGCCACTATTGATCCTGTACCCAAGAAGGCAAAGGTAACTGAACTAAATGACTATCCCCCCGTAGCACCTACTTCTGTCATCATGAAGTGCTTTGAGAGACTAGTCAAGGATCATATCACCTCCACCTTACCTGTCACCTTACCGCCCCAATAGGTCCACAGAAGATGCAATCGCCATCACACTGCACACTGCCCTATCCCATCTGGACAAGAGGAATACCTATGTAAGAATGCTGTTCATTGACTACAGCTCAGCATTCAACACCATAGTACCCTCCAAGCTCATCATTAGGCTTGAGGCCCTGGGTCTCAACCCGCCCTGTGCGATTGGGTCCTGGACTTCCTGATGGTTTGTCCCCAGGTGGTGAAGGTAGGAAACAACATCTACACTTCGCTGATCCACTGGAGCCCCATAAGGGTGCGTGCTTAGCCCCCTCCTATACTCCCTGTTCACCCATGACTGTGTGACCATGCACGCCTCCAACTTGATCATCATGTTTGCAGACAACATAACAGTAGTAGGCTTGATCACCAACAACGACGAGACAGCCTATAGGGAGGAGGTGAGGGCACTGGGAGTGTGGTGTCATGAAAACAACCTTTCACTCAACGTCAACAAAACAAAGGAGATGATCGTGGACTTCAGGAAACAGCAGATGGAGCTCCCCCCCTATCCACATCGACAGGACAGTAGTGGACAAGATGGAAAGTTTTAAGTTCCTCGGCGTACACATCACAGACAAACTGAAATGGTCCACCCACAAAGAGAGTGTGGTGAAGAAGGCCCAACAGCGCCAGCCTCCTCAGGAGGCTGAAGAAATTTGGCTTGTCACCTAAAACCCTCACAAACTGTTACAGATGCACAATTGAGAGCATTCTGTTGGGCTGTATCACAACCTGGTACTGCAACTGCACCGCCCTCAACAGCAGGGCTCTCCAGAGGGTGGTGCGGTCTGCACAACACAACACATCACCTGGGGTAAACTACCTGCCCTCCAAGACACCTACAGCACCCAATGTCACAGGAAGGCCAAAAAGATCATCAAGGATAACAACCACCCGAGTCACTGCCTGTTCACCCCGCTACCATCCAGAAGGTGTGCATCAAAGCTGGGGCTGAGAGACTGAAAAACAGCTTCTATCTCAAGGCCATCAGACTGTTATACAGCCATCACTAACACAGATATGCTGCTGTCTAGATACAGACTTGAAATCATTTGCCACTCTAACAAATGGATCACTAGTCACTTTATTAATGCCGCTTTAATAATGATGTTACATATCTTGCACTACTCATCCCATATGTATATTCTGTTTTTATACCATCTATTGCATCTTGCCTATGCCGCTCGGTCATTGCTCATCCATATAGTTATATGTACATATTCTTATTCCATCCCTTTACGTAGATGTGTGTGTATTAGGTAGTTGTTGTGTAATTGTTCGATTACTTCTTAGACATTGTTGCGCTGTCAGAACTAGAAACACAAGCATTTCGCTACACTTTCAATAACATCTGCTAACCATGTGTATGTGACCAAAAAAATGTGATTTGATTTGACAAACACAGTGCACAAAGCGAGGTCCATAAAGAATGGGTTTACCGAGATCGGTATGGAAGAACTTGACTGGAATGCAAATAGCACTGACCTCAACCCCATCGAACACCTTTGGGATGAATTGGAATGCCGAATGCGAACCAGGCCTAATCCCCCAACATCAGACCTCACTAATGCTCTTGTGGCTGAATGGAAGCAAGACCCTGCAGCAATTTTACAACATATAGTGGACAACCTTCCCAGAAGAGTGGAGGCTGTTTTAGCAGCAAAGGAGGAACCAACACCATATTAAAAAACCTGTTTAGGACAGGGGTTCCGCTAACTCCTCCCACATTCCACTGAAAAGGCAGAGCGCGAAATTCAAAACATATTTTTGAGAAATATTTCACTTTCACACATTAACAAGTCCAATACAGCATTTGAAAGATAAACATCTTGTGAATCCAGCCAACATGTCCGATTTTTAAAATGTTTTACAGCGAAAACACCACGTATATTTATGTTAGCTCACCACCAAATAGAAAAAAGCACAGACATTTCTTTCACAGCACAGGTAGCATGCACAAAGCCAACCTAACTAACCAAGATCCAACCAAACTAACCAAGAAACAACTTAATCAGATGACAGTCCTATAACATGTTACACAATAAATCTATGTTTTGTTCGAAAAATGTGCATATTTGAGCTATAAATCAGTTTTACATTGATGCTACCATCACAGCTACCGTCAAAAATAGCACCGAAGCAGCCAGAGTAATTACAGACACGAACGTCAAATATCAAAATACTCATCATAAAACTTTTCTGAAAAATATATGGTGTATAGCAATTGAAAGACCAAGATCTTGTGAATACAGCCAATATTTCCGATTTTTTAAGTGTTTTACAGCGAAAACACAATATAGCGTTATATTAGCTTAGCACAATAGCTAAAACACAACAGCATTTTATCAAGGCAAACGGTACCGATTGCACAGTTCGACAGATATATGAAATAGCATCCCAACATGGGTCCTACTTTTGTTGGTCTTCCATCAGAATGTTGTACAAGGTGTCCGTTGTCCAGAACAGTCTTTGTTTGGGTTTAGAAGGACTTCTTTCCCTCTTGAAATAGCATGCGCACTGGCCAAGCACTGGCCAAGTAGCGTGAAGCTCTCCATCCTGAACAAAGGGACCTAACGCAACACGTCTAACGTCCCAAAAAATTTTCAATATTCTAATAAAACTATATTGAAAAAACATACTTTACGATGATATTGTGACATGTATCAAATAAAATCAAAGCCGGAGTCAATATTCACCCCGTAACGACAGCTTTTCAGAAGGCAATTACAGGTCCCTCCATGCGCCTTGCAGGGGAAAAAAAATGGTGGTCACCTCATTCCAAGAGGGTTCATTCCATCTCAGGCCAAGATAATCAACTCCTTTCTCCTCTCACTTCCTCTTGACATCTAGAGGAAGGTGTATGACATGCACGTATAGTCATACGTATCATGCCCATTTATAGGCAGCTGCTTAAACAGAGCATGGAATTCAGACTTTCCACTTCCTGGTCAGAAAGTCTGCTGCCAAATGAGTTCTGTTTTACCCACAGACAAAATTCAAACGGTTTTAGAAACTAGAGAGTGTTTTCTATCCAATAGTAATAATAATATGCATATTGTACGAGCAAGAATTGAGTACGAGGCCGTATAAATTGGGAACGATTTTCCCCCAAAGTGTAAATTGCGCCCCCTGGTCCTCAACAGGTTTTAATATAAGGGAACAAGGCGAGACCCATATGCAGACACAGGCAGATGGTTGAGCTCTGATATTTATTATAACCCAAGGGGTAGGTAAAAGGCAGGTTGGGTACAGGTGAGAGTTCATAAACCAGGTCAGAGTGCAAACAGTACAGGGCGTTAGACAGTCTCGAGATCAGGACAGGCAGGGGTTCAGTAACCAGGTCCGACTCCAAACAGTACAAGGCGTTAGGCAGGTTTGAGGTCAGGGCAGGAAGAATGGTCAGGCAGGCGGGTTCTGTGTCAGGACAGGCAAGGGTCAAAACCAGGAGGACTTGGAAAAAACAGAGACTGGGGAAAAACTAGGGGCTAGGAGATAAACGCTGGTTGACTTGGCAAACAAGACAAACTGGCACAGAGAAACAGAAAACACGGGTATAAATACACCGGGGATAATGAGTGACATCTGGAGGGGGTGGAGGGGGTGGCCATTGGAATCAGGATCTGAATAGTTGACGTCACTTCCTCTTGAATTTGCAGACGTGTTGCTGTGCGTTTTGTTGCTGTGCGTTTTGTTGAAAACTTTACTTTGCTAGCTGACAACTTTACGTTTTTTTTTTCCTTTTTAATTACGTTTATATTTTTAGTTTTTCCATCAAAACTTTTTTCCCTCATTCAACTTTTTCACTCCGGACGCTTTATCTGGACATGGTTCGTCAGCACCTTCAACAGCCGAAGCTAAGTAGTAACATTAACATGATGTCTTTTAATTGCAGTCGCTGTACTCATAATATACAGGAGAACGATCGCCTTATGGCGAGGATAGCTGTGCTGCAAGCCCAGCTTCAGACGCAATCGTTAGGCAAGGGTAATTTCAGTGTAGGAAAGGATGAAACAGCGTCTGTGCCATCAGTAAGTACAGATAGTAACGTTAGTATAAATCCCCCCGCACAGTCCCCGCAGCCGGACAACTTTCTCATGGCTTCTGGAGGGAAATGCTGTTGGAATGCTCAACTGGTGTCGCTCATTCAGCCGACAGAAACTTTCAACCGGTTTTCCCCATTAAGTAGCGAGTCGGAGTCTGAGGCCGAGTCTTCTCTTGTCTCTACTCCTCCCGTTACGGGGTCTGAGACGCTGAAGGCTCCCACCATTAGCTCTGACAAATTGAAAACCCTAGTCATTGGCGACTCCATTACCCGCAGTATTAGACTTAAAACGAATCACCCAGCGATCATACACTGTTTACCAGGGGGCAGGGCTACCGACGTTAAGGCTAATCTGAAGATGGTGCTGGCTAAAGCTAAATCTGGCGAGTGTAGAGAGTATAGAGATATTGTTATCCACGTCGGCACCAACGATGTTAGGATGAAACAGTCAGAGGTCACCAAGCGCAACATAGCTTCAGCGTGTAAATCAGCTAGAAAGATGTGTCGGCATCGAGTAATTGTCTCTGGCCCCCTCCCAGTTAGGGGGAGTGACGAGCTCTACAGCAGAGTCTCACAACTCAATCGCTGGTTGAAAACTGTTTTCTGCCCCTCCCAAAAGATAGAATTTTTAGATAATTGGCCCTCTTTCTGGGACTCACCCACAAACAGGACCAAGCCTGACCTGCTGAGGAGTGACGGACTCCATCCTAGCTGGAGGGGTGCTCTCATCTTATCTACTAACATAGATAGGGCTCTAACTCCTCTAGCTCCACAATGAAATAGGGTGCAGGCCAGGCAGCAGGCTGTTAGCCAACCTGCCAGCTTAGTGGAGTCTGCCACTAGCACAGTCAGTGTAGTCAGCTCAGCCATCCCCATTGAGACTGTGTCTGTGCCTCGACCTAGGTTGGGCAAAACTAAACATGGCGATGTTCGCCTTAGCAATCTCATTAGGATAAAGACCTCCTCCATTCCTGCCATTATTGAAAGAGATCGTGATACCTCACATCTCAAAATAGGGTTACTTAATGTTAGATCCCTCACTTCAAAGGCAGTTATAGTCAATGAACTAATCACTGATCATAATCTTGATGTGATTGGCCTGACTGAAACATGGCTTAAGCCTGATGAATTTACTGTGTTAAATGAGGCCTCACCTCCTGGTTACACTAGTGACCATATCCCCCGTGCATCCCGCAAAGGCGGAGGTGTTGCTAACATTTACGATAGCAAATTTCAATTTACAAAAAAAAAAAAAAAAAAAACGTTTTCGTCTTTTGAGCTTCTAGTCATGAAATCTATGCAGCCTACTCAATCACTTCTTATAGCTACTGTTTACAGGCCTCCTGGGCCATATACAGCGTTCCTCTCTGAGTTCCCTGAATTCCTATCAGACCTTGTAGTCATAGCAGATCATATTCTAATTTTTGGTGATTTTAATATTCATATGGAGAAGTCCACAGACCCACTCCAAAAGTCTTTCGGAGCCATCATCGACTCAGTGGGTTTTGTCCAACATGTCTCTGGACCTACTCACTGCCACAGTCATACTCTGGACCTAGTTTTGTCCCATGGAATAAATGTTGTAGATCTTAATGTTTTTCCTCATAATCCTGGACTATCGGACCACCATTTTATTACGTTTGCAATCGCAACAAATAATCTGCTCAGACCCCAACCAAGGAGCATCAAAAGTCGTGCTATAAATTCTCAGACAACACAAAAATTCCTTGATGCCCTTCCAGACTCCTTCTGCCTACCCAAGGACGTCAGAGGACAAAAATCAGTTAACCACCTAACTGAGGAACTCAATTTAACCTTGCGCAATACCCTAGATGCAGTTGCACCCCTAAAAACGAAAAACATTTGTCATAAGAAACTAGCTCCCTGGTATACAGAAAATACCCGAGCTCTGAAGCAAGCTTCCAGAAAATTGGAACGGAAATGGCGCCACACCAAACTGGAAGTCTTCCGACTAGCTTGGAAAGACAGTACCGTGCAGTACCGAAGAGCCCTCACTGCATCTCGATCATCCTACTTTTCCAACTTAATTGAGGAAAATAAGAACAATCCTAAATTTATTTTTGATACTGTTGCAAAGCTAACTAAAAAGCAGCATTCCCCAAGAGAGGATGGCTTTCACTTCAGTAGTAATAAATTCATGAACTTCTTTGAGGAAAAGATCATGATCATTAGAAAGCAAATTACGGACTCCTCTTTAAATCTGCGTATTCCTCCAGGGCTTAGCTGTCCTGGATCTGCACAGCTCTGCCAGGGCCTGGGATCGGGAGAGACACTTAAGTGTTTTAGTACTATATCTCTTGACACAATGATGAAAATAATCATGGCCTCTAAACCTTCAAGCTGCATACTGGATCCTATTCCTACTAAACTACTGAAAGAGCTGCTTCCTGTGCTTGGCCCTCCTATGTTGAACATAATAAACGGCTCTCTATCCACCGGATGTGTACCAAACTCACTAAAAGTGGCAGTAATAAAGCCTCTCTTGAAAAAGCCAAACCTTGACCCGGAAAATATAAAAAAACTATCGGCCTATATCGAATCTTCCATTCCTCTCAAAAATTTTAGAAAAAGCTGTTGCGCAGCAACTCACTGCCTTCCTGAAGACAAACAATGTATACGAAATGCTTCAGTCTGGTTTTAGACCCCATCATAGCACTGAGACTGCACTTGTGAAGGTGGTAAATGACCTTTTAATGGCGTCAGACCGAGGCTCTGCATCTGTCCTCGTGCTACTAGACCTTAGTGCTGCCTTTGACACCATCGATCACCACATTCTTTTGGAGAGACTGGAAACCCAAATTGGTCTACACGGACAAGTTCTGGCCTGGTTTAGATCTTACCTGTCGGAAAGATATCAGTTTGTCTCTGTGAATGGTTTACCCTCTGACAAATCAACTGTACATTTCGGTGTTCCTCAAGGTTCCTTTTTAGGACCACTATTGTTTTCACTATATATTTTACCTCTTGGGGATGTTATTCGAAAACATAATGTTAACTTTCACTGCTATGCGGATGACACACAGCTGTACATTTCAATGAAACATGGTGAAGCCCCAAAATTGCCCTCGCTGGAAGCCTGTGTTTCAGACATAAGGAAGTGGATGGCTGAAAACTTTCTACTTTTAAACTCGGACAAAACAGAGATGCTTGTTCTAGGTCCCAAGAAACAAAGAGATCTTCTGTTAAATCTGACAATTAATCTTGATGGTTGTAAAGTCGTCTCAAATAAAACTGTGAAGGACCTCGGCGTTACTCTTGACCCTGATCTCTCTTTTGACGAACATATCAAGACTGTTTCAAGGACAGCTTTTTTCCATCTACGTAACATTGCAAAAATCAGAAATTTTCTGTCCAAAAATGATGCAGAAAAATGAATCCATGCATTTGTTACTTCTATGTTAGACTACTGCAATGCTCTACTTCCCGGCTACCCGGATAAAGCACTAAATAAACTTCAGTTAATGCTAAATACGGCTGCTAGAATCCTGACTAGAACCAAGAAATTTGATCATATTACTCCAGTGCTAGCTTCCCTACACTGGCTTCCTGTTAAGGCAAGGGCTGATTTCAAGGTTTTACTGTTAACCTATAAAGCGTTACATGGGCTTGCTCCTACCTATCTTTCCGAGTTGGTCCTGCCGTACATACCTATACGTACGCTACGATCACAAGACGCAGGCCTCCTAATTGTCCCTAGAATTTCTAAGCAAACAGCGGGAGGCAGGGCTTTCTCCTATAGATCTCCATTTTTATGGAACGGTCTGCCTACCCATGTGAGAGACGCAGACTCGGTCTCAACCTTTAAATCTTATATAAGAAGACTTATCTCTTCAGTAGGTCATATGATTGAGTGTAGTCTGGCCCAGGAGTGTGAAGGTGAACGGAAAGGCTCTGGAGCAACGAACCGCCCTTGCTGTCTCTGCCTGGCCGGTTCCCCTCTCTCCACTGGGATTCTCTGCCTCTAACCCTATTACAGGGGCTGAGTTACTGGCTTACTGGTGATCTTTCATGCCGTCCCTAGGAGGGGTGCGTCACTTGAGTGGGTTGAGTTACTGACGTGATCTTCCTGTCTGGGTTGGCGCCCCCCCTTGGTTTGTGCTGTGGTGGAGATCTTTGTGGGCTATACTCGGCCTTGTCTCAGGATTGTAAGTTGGTGGTTGAAGATATCCCTCTAGTGGTGCGGGGGCTGTGCTTTGGCAAAGTGGGTGGGGTTATATCCTTCCTGTTTGGCCCTGTCCGGGGGTATCATCGGATGGGGCCACAGTGTCTCCTGACCCCTCCTGTCTCAGCCTCCAGTATTTATGCTGCAGTAGTTTATGTGTCGTGGGGCTAGGGTCAGTTGGTTATACCTGGAGTACTTCTCCTGTCTTATCCAGTGTCCTGTGTGAATTTAAGTATGCTCTCTCTAAGTCTCTCGTTCTCTCTTTCTTTCTCTCTCTCGGAGAACCTGAGCCCTAGGACCATACGTCACGGCAAACCGGGCATGATGACTCCTTGCTGTCCCCAGTCCACCTGGCCTTGCTGCTGTTCCAGTTTCAACTGTTCTGCCTGCGGTTATGGAACCCCTACCTGTCCCAGACCTGCTGCTTTCAACTGTCACGTTCCTGACCTATTTTCTGTTAGTTTTTGTGTGTTAGTTGGTCAGGACGTGAGGTTGGGTGGGCATTCTATGTTTTCTGTTTCTGTGTTGGTTTTGGGTTACCTGGTATGGCTCTTAATTAGAGGCAGGTGTTTGGCGTTCCTCTAATTAAGAGTCATATTTAGGTAGGCGTTGTCACAGTGTTCGTTGTGGGTGATTGTCTCCTGTGTCTGTGTTATGTCTTACACCATACGGGATTGTTTCGGTTGTTCGTTTCGTTTTCGATGTCGTCTGTTACCTGTACGTAAGTTTATGTTTAGTTATGTAAGTTTATGTTCAGGTCTCGTCAACGTCGTTTTGTTATTTTGTAGTTTGGAAAGTGTTTTGTTTCGTTTCGTGTGCCATCGTAATTTATAATAAAGATGGCTTATTTCCCTGAGCCTGCGTTTTGGTCTGAAGATCCTTCTCTCCTCACCTCTTCCGAGGATGAGGAGAGCGTCAGCCGTTACATCAACTCTTAATGATCGGCTATGAAAAGCCAACTGACTTTTATTCCTGATTATTATTTGACCATGCTTGTCATTTATGAACATTTTGAAAATCTTGGCTCTCTCTAATTCTCTCCTTCTCTCTTTCTTTCTCTCTCTCGGAGGACCTGAGCCCTAGGACCATACGTCAGGACTACCGGGCATGATGACTCCTTGCTGTCCCCAGTCCGCCTGGCCTTGCTGCTATTCCAGTTTCAACTGTTCTGCCTGCGGTTATGGAACCCCTACCTGTTCCAGACCTGCTGTTTTCAACTTAATGATCGGCTATGAAAAGCCAACTGACATTTATTCCTGATTATTATTTGACCATGCTTGTCATTTATGAACATTTTGAAAATCTTGGCTCTCTCTAATTCTCTCCTTCTCTCTTTCTTTCTCTCTCTCGGAGGACCTGAGCCCTAGGAACATACGTCAGGACTACCGGGCATGATGACTCCTTGCTGTCCCCAGTCCACCTGGCCTTGCTGCTATTCCAGTTTCAACTGTTCTGCCTGCGGTTATGGAACCGCCACCTGTCCCAGACCTGCTGTTTTCAACTCTTAATGATCGGCTATGAAAAGCCAACTGAAAATTATTCCTGATTATTATTTGACCATGCTTGTCACTTATGAACATTTTGAACATCTTGGCATAGTTCTGTTATAATCTCCACCCGGCACAGCCAGAAGAGGACTGGCCACCCCTCATAGCCTGGTTCCTCTCTAGGTTTCTTCCTAGGTTTTGGCCTTTCTAGGGAGTTTTTCCTAGCCACCGTGCTTCTACACCTGCATTGCTTGCTGTTTGGGGTTTTAGGCTGGGTTTCTGTACAGCACTTCGAGATATTAGCTGATGTACGAAGGGCTATATAAAATAAACTTGATTGATTGGAGACAAGTACAAGGACAGGTGAAACAGATCAGGGCGTGACAATTAATGATTTTGGAATGAGATGTTTGACGACCAGTTGTCCATATACTTCTGGTTTCAAGCAGACCACCATAGTCTCTGTGCCCAAGAACGCCAAGGTAACCTGCCTAAATGACTACCGCACTCACATCTGTAGCCATAAAATACTTTGAAAGGCTGATCATGGCTCACATGAACACCATCATCTCAGAAACCCTGGACCCACTCCAATTCAAATACCACCCCAACAGATCAACAGATGACTGCCCTTTCCCACCTGGACAAAAGGAACACCTATGTGAGAATGCTGTTCATTGACTACAGCTCAGCGTTCAACACCATAGTGCCCTCCAAGCTCTTCACTAAGCTAAGGACCCTGGGACTGAACACCTCCTTCTGCAACTGGATCCTGGACTTCCGGAGAGGAGCCGCCCCCAGGTTGTAAGGGTAGGCAATAACACATCCGCCACACTGACCCTCAACACAGGGGCCCCTCAGGGGTGTGTGCTTTGTCCCCTCATGTACTCCCTATTCACCCAAGACTGTGTGGCCACGCATAACTCCAACACCATCGTTAAGTATGCCGATGACACATGGTGTTAGGCCTGATCACCGATCATGATGAGACAGCCTATAGGGAGGCGGTCAGAGACCTGGCAGTGTTTTGCCAGGACAACAAGCTCTACCTCAATGTGAGCAAGACAAACAAGCGTATTGTGAACTACAGGAAAAGGAGTGCCGAGCACGTCCCATTCACATCCATGGGACTGGAGTGGAGGTCGAGAGCTTCAAGTTCCTTGGCGTCCACACCACAAAGGACCTATCATGGTCCAAACACACAAGAAAAGTTGTGAGTAGGGCTCTGGATCCTCAAAAACGTTAAACAGCTGCTCCATCGAGAGCATCCTGACCGGTTTCATCACCGTAGTATGCCAACTACTAGGCATCCGACCGCAAGGTGCTACAGAGAGTTGTACGTATGGCCAAGTACATCACTGGGGCTTAGCTCCCTGACATCCAGGACCTCTATACCAGGCGGTGTCAGAGGAAGCCCCTAAAAATTGTCAATGATTCCTGCCACCCAAGTCATAGACTGTTGTCTCTGCTACCGCACGGCAAGCAGTACTGGAGCACCAAGTCTAGGACCAAAAGGCTCCTTGAACAGCTTCTACCCCCAAGACATAAGACTGCTGAACAGTTAATGAAATGGCTACCAAAGACTATTTGCATTGACCCACTTATTTTATTATTTTTTTAAACTTATTTTTTTGTACTGACTCTCTTGCACAGGCTCGATGTAAACTCACTGGAATTTAACCACACACTCACACATACTACAATGACACTCCAACACACACACACACGGACACACACATATGCATATTTTCATCACACACACACACACACACACACACACACACACACACACACACACACACACACACACACACACACACACACACACACACACACACACACACACACACACACACACACACACACATTCCTTCACACTGTTCACGTACGCTGCTGCTACTCTGTTTATTATCATAGTCACTTTACCCTTACCTACTGTACATGTAAATATTACCTTCATTACCTACACTACCCCGTACCCCTACACATTGACTCGGTACTGGTACCCCTTGTTTATAGCCTCTTTATTGTTATTTTATGTACCTATTTTTCCTTTAGTTTATTTAGCACATAACTCTGCATTGTTGGTTAAAAGGGCTCGTAAGTAAGCATTTCACGGTAAGGTCGAAGCCTGTTGTATTTGCCGCATGTGACAAACAAAATTGGATTTGATTTTGTTGTGCAGCATCTAATAAAAGTAGCAAAATAAACACATCAGTTACGTTTGCTCACTTTGTATAGTCTAGTCAGAGTCGTACAGAGCAATTGGTGGATACTAACACAATGTGGGCACTAGAAGCATGTGAGAAAGTGAAGGAAAACACATCCTTACCAGTCTGAGCTGATGAAGCATCCACATTCACCCATACCACCAGACACAGCAGAGTCAGAGATGATTTCATGTTGAGCAAATGGTAGATGCAGTAAAAATGGAAGGAGTAGAACATAAATAAACAGTGTCTATCCCAAAGTTAATGTTTGTCTACAGAGTTCCAGCCCCCAGGGAGCACTGAAGAGTGGGGGACTGATCCAAAATACTGGAATACTCAAACATATTGATTTCAATCTATTGCAGTAGAATCACAGGAAATATCACACAGTTTTTGTGAAAATGCTCAATGTAAAACGGCTCTGGCTGGTGGAAGTGCCCTCCAAAACATGGACATACAGTGATTGGACTGCTGTGTCATCACCTCTAGCAATGGGCTAATTATTCTTTCCAAGACATTTTGTGTTGCTATATTCTTTGCTTTGTATTATAAAAGGTTTAATTTTTGGTTGAATAGAACCTAATTTTTGGTTGAATAGAACCTAATTTCTTTTGCCTTAGAAAGATAAAGATATTGCTAAGCAGCAGAAGGACCTCAGTGTCTGCCAGGATAACTAACTACTACAGTATTTCAGCACAGCTGAAGAGAAAACAACATACAGTTACAGGCCCAGGCCACTAGAGGGCCTGGTCACGCCTTAAAGGGAAATTTCACTCTGGCTCTGCTACAGCATATTGTAGGTACTATATGGTCTGAAAGATACTCTGTGGTCTTCAGGCTACATCCAACAACCTGCAACCCCAAGCTCGTTCGATATGACCACCTGTAACCCCAAGCTCGTTCTATATGACCACCTGCAACCCCAAGCTCATTCTATATGACCACCTGCAACCCCAAGCTCGTTCTATATGACCACCTGTAACCCCAAGCTCGTTCTATATGACCACCTGCAACCCCAAGCTCATTCTATATGACCACCTGCAACCCCAAGCTCGTTCTATATGACCACCTGTAACCCCAAGCTCGTTCGATATGACCACCTGCAACCCCAAGCTCGTTCGATATGACCACCTGCAACCCCAAGCTCGTTCTATATGACCACCTGCAACCCCAAGCTCGTTCTATATGACCACCTGCAACCCCAAGCTCGTTCGATATGACCACCTGCAACCCCAAGCTCATTCGATATGACCACCTGCAACCCCAAGCTCGTTCTATATGACCACCTGTAACCCCAAGCTCATTCTATATGACCACCTGCAACCCCAAGCTCGTTCGATATGACCACCTGCAACCCCAAGCTCATTCGATATGACCACCTGCAACCCCAAGCTCGTTCTATATGACCACCTGTAACCCCAAGCTCATTCTATATGACCACCTGTAACCCCAAGCTCGTTCGATATGACCACCTGCAACCCCAAGCTCGTTCTATATGACCACCTGTAACCCCAAGCTCGTTCTATATGACCACCTGCAACCCCAAGCTCGTTCTATATGACCACCTGCAACCCCAAGCTCGTTCGATATGACCACCTGCAACCCCAAGCTCGTTTGATATGACCACCTGCAACCCCAAGCTCGTTCTATATGACCACCTGCAACCCCAAGCTCGTTCGATATGACCACCTGCAACCCCAAGCTCGTTCGATATGACCACCTGCAACCCCAAGCTCGTTCTATATGACCACCTGTAACCCCAAGCTCGTTCGATATGACCACCTGCAACCCCAAGCTCGTTCGATATGACCACCTGCAACCCCAAGCTCGTTCTATATGACCACCTGCAACTCCAAGCTCGTTCGATATGACCACCTGCAACCCCAAGCTCGTTCTATATGACCACCTGTAACCCCAAGCTCGTTCGATATGACCACCTGCAACCCCAAGCTCGTTCTATATGACCACCTGCAACCCCACGCTCGTTCTATATGACCACCTGCAACCCCAAGCTCGTTTGATATGACCACCTGCAACCCCAAGCTCGTTCGATATGACCACCTGCAACCCCAAGCTCGTTCTATATGACCACCTGTAACCCCAAGCTTGTTCTATATGACCACCTGCAACCCCAAGCTCGTTTGATATGACCACCTGCAACCCCAAGCTCGTTCTATATGACCACCTGCAACCCCAAGCTCGTTCTATATGACCACCTGCAACCCCAAGCTCGTTCTATATGACCACCTGTAACCCCAAGCTCATTCGATATGACCACCTGCAACCCCAAGCTCGTTCGATATGACCACCTGCAACCCCAAGCTCGTTCGATATGACCACCTGCAACCCCAAGCTCGTTCGATATGACCACCTGCAACCCCAAGCTCATTCGATATGACCACCTGCAACCCCAAGCTCATTCGATATGACCACCTGCAACCCCAAGCTCGTTCTATATGACCACCTGTAACCCCAAGCTCATTCGATATGACCACCTGCAACCCCAAGCTCGTTCGATATGACCACCTGCAACCCCAAGCTCGTTCGATATGACCACCTGTAACCCCAAGCTCATTCGATATGACCACCTGCAACCCCAAGCTCGTTCTATATGACCACCTGCAACCCCAAGCTCGTTCTATATGACCACCTGCAACCCCAAGCTCGTTCGATATGACCACCTGCAACCCCAAGCTCGTTCGATATGACCACCTGCAACCCCAAGCTCGTTTGATATGACCACCTGTAACCCCAAGCTCGTTTGATATTTAACAAACATCAAAATGATCCAAACAACAAGCTGGAACGAGCTTGGGGTTACAGGTGGTTGGATGTATCCTGAGGACCACAGAGTACCTTCCGGACCATGTCATCAAACAAGTCTCACCCCTTTCTCTTTTTACCTGTTCTCTTTGTAAAACTCAGGTCATCTGGAGTCCTTCCACAGTGCACTGCTGAAAAATACCCTAAAGAGGCAGCATTTTGTGTTCACCAGCATGAGGGAAGGGGCACACCTTGCGGTTATGGTGCACAACAAGATTGTGGGACAAAAGAGAGCGAGGGACACTGAAAAAAAACACAAAAACCCCAGTAATGACACAACCACCTCATTCTTCTCTCTGCAGATTCTCAAAACACAATACAAAAACATGTCTCCAAAAAATCCATGCCAAGAGCTTCTATTGGCAAGAATGATCTGTCAAAGTCAATGGACAGGGTGAGGTTTACATATACGTCTTTGAGATGACAAAGAGGTTTTGTGTTATTGTGTATGAGAACGATTTGAAAGGTGCCATACACAACATTTCATACTGTATAAGAACTGCCCTCCTGAGACTTTTCACAGCCCCCCAGCCCATGCACTTAGTTGACTGATCTTTCCTCTCAAAATAAGCTCCTAATGTCCCTCATTGTCCCTAAAAAATGCACTAGTGTGTCTCTAAACACTTATGTCCCAATCGGTTGACACCTTTACCAACAATGGCATGTTGCCCTACATCCCTTCCATACATTTTTAAAATGGTAACACCACAACCATGTCTTTTCAAGAGTACAATTCTTCTGCAAGAGGCCCAAACAGTTGGTGCTTAAGGTCTATGAGCCCGACACCACTTCTGTCGTGACTGAGCCTGGTTAATATGACCTGATGACTCCTCCAGTCTCCCAGCAGAACTCTGGAAACACTGAAACAAGGAAGAAGAAGTGGAAGAAGGACAGGAAGAGGCCCCAGCCACAAGCAGCTAGAGAGCAGCAAGGCCCAGTCAAAGGCAGGGAGGAAGTGGTGGGTGTGGCTAGACTGTATGCAGATGTTCCTCTGCCAGAGGCTCATCTTATACGGCAACACCACCGTTGAACTCAAGCCCTGGATTAAAGCTACTGGAGCTGCCTGATGGCCATGAAGCAGATGTCACCATGGACTGTCATCACGTACTGTATGAAGGAACCAATGTGTTACCTAATATTGTTTAGACATGTGTAAAGGATACAATGTGTTACTCAGCAAACTGGATGTAGTCTATCACAGTGCCATCCGTTTTGTCACCAAAGCCCAGTATACTACCCACCACTGCGACCTGTATGCTCTCGATGGCTGGCCCTCACTACGTACTCATTGCCAAACCCACTGGCACCAGGTAATCTATAAGTCTTTGCTAGGTAAAGCCCCGCCTTATCTCAGCTCACTGTTCACCATAGCTACACCCACCAGTAGCACGCGCTCCAGCAGGTATATTTCACTGGTCATCCCCAAAGTCAACACTTCCTTTGGCCGCCTTTCCTTCCCGTTCTCTGCTGCCAATGACTGGAACCAATTGCAATAATCACTGAAGCTGGAGTCGTATATCTCCCTCTCTAACTTTAAGCATCAGCTGTCAGAGCAGCTTTTTTGGGGGGGGGGGGGATTATGGAGGGATTATGTAAGGTCCTGTGGAGGGAAGTAGGAGGGAGGATGCATGTGTATTAGTGGAATCTCTGTTGGTTTGTGTCTTTTTGTCCTGTCAAACCCCCCAAAAAGGTACAAAATGTAAAACTAAACTATATTATACTATACTTGTTCTTCCACTAGTGTTGCAATTATTGTTTTAGCTAAATAATATACATACATATCTACAATATTCTAATATACATACTGTAGGTTTAGAGCTAGCCTCATCTACCAGTGAGGTTAAGGCTTGTGTCTGAGGATAGTTTAGAGCTAGCCTCATCTACCAGTGAGGTTAAGGCTTGTGGCTGTGGATAGTTTAGAGCTAGCCTCATCTACCAGTGAGGTTAAGGCTTGTAGCTGAGGATAGTTTAGAGCTAGCCTCATCTACCAGTGAGGTTAAGGCTTGTGGCTGAGGATAGTTTAGAGCTAGCCTCATCTACCAGTGAGGTTAAGGCTTGTGGCTGTGGATAGTTTAGAGCTAGCCTCATCTACCAGTGAGGTTAAGGCTTGTGACTGAGGATAGTTTAGAGCTAGCCTCATCTACCAGTGAGGTTAAAGCTTGTGACTGAGGATAGTTTAGAGCTAGCCTCATCTACCAGTGAGGTTAAGGCTTGTGACTGAGGATAGTTTAGAGCTAGCCTCATCTACCAGTGAGGTTAAGGCTTGTGGCTGAGGATAGTTTAGAGCTAGACTCATCTACCAGTGAGGTTAAGGCTTGTGGCTGAGGATAGTTTAGAGCTAAAAAGACATTGAGGGCTACAGTTAGTTTGAATGCTGATAGGCTCCATTAAAACATTTGTATGGTCATTATTGAATCACAAGAGATGTTGAACAACAAATACTGTACTTACACAACCCTTACATAAGTCTGGTTAACTGTCTATGGACATGGCCTTCAGAATGTTTGTTCCAGGAAGGCAAAATCACTGTTTCCCATAAAGCCATGTTTTCCAGGGGCGAAATGGGAAGGCCAAAATCAATTTCTACACCTCGGGAGCATGCCAGGGTTTAGCC
Source organism: Salvelinus alpinus (assembly GCF_045679555.1). Taxonomy (NCBI): domain Eukaryota; kingdom Metazoa; phylum Chordata; class Actinopteri; order Salmoniformes; family Salmonidae; genus Salvelinus; species Salvelinus alpinus. The sequence continues at coordinate 45,299,549 of NC_092101.1, read as the reverse complement.
CATATTACCTTACCAACTAAACAAAACATTAAACGTTTTCTTGCATTTGAGAATTTAAAGTCAATATTCCTGCCTTAATGTTCAAGATTCACTCAATGACGATGAGGTAGTTGAAATGCAGGGCAAAGAACACCACAGGAATATTTTTGATAGATATTGTCTGGCTGCTTCAATATTGTAAAACATACCTGATGATAATATTCCTAGATAACAATGAACTAAAGAGTAGATGAGTAGATATGAACCAGAGGCACTTTATTTAATGTTGGACAATCATGAAACCAGGAATCTGTAAATAATTTGAGCAAACTATTGACAGGGGTTATTCATTTACATGTTCGTCCAACAAGACAGTAGCCATCACTTTCCGTAAGCTGAGATCAATATGGGCAAAGAGGCAAAGTCATGACCCCATGTATACACTGCTGATGAAAACCAACACTACCTGGCTAAGTCTACTATGACCAGCACACTTAACAGAGATATGACCCCATGTATACACTGCTGATGAAAACCAACACTACCTGGCTAAGTCTACTATGACCAGTACACTTAACAGTGATATGACCCCATGTATACACTGCTGATGAAAACCAACACTACCTGGCTAAGTCTACTATGACCAGTACACTTAACAGTGACATGATCCCATGTATACACTGCTGATGAAAACCAACACTACCTGGCTAAGTCTACTATGACCAGTACACTTAACAGTGACATGATCCCATGTATACACTGCTGATGAAAACCAACACTACATGGGCTAAGTCTACTATGACCAGTACACTTAACAGTGATATGACCCCATGTATACACTGCTGATGAAAACCAACACTACCTGGGCTAAGTCTACTATGACCAGCACACTTAACAGTGATATGACCCCATGTATACACTGCTGATGAAAACCAACACTACCTGGGCTAAGTCTACTATGACCAGCACACTTAACAGTGATATGACCCCATGTATACACTGCTGATGAAAACCAACACTACCTGGCTAAGTCTACTATGACCAGTACACTTAACAGTGATATGACCCCATGTATACACTGCTGATGAAAACCAACACTACCTGGGCTAAGTCTACTATGACCAGTACACTTAACAGTGACATGATCCCCATGTGGTAAATAGAGTGTCTTTTTATTTTCCGTCCAATATGCTCATTGGATGTTCTGTGTGTTCATCAGCTGTTCATCCCAAACTGGATAAGGTTACAAGGGCCCAGAGTTCTGAAACAAGAAGATGGTACAGGAATCAGTGTGTGAAAATGTCCTGAAGATCAGGTGGCATTGCAGTTGGGCTCCGTTCCAATTTTCTCCCTCACTCCAATCCCTAGGCCCTTATTACCTCCCCTGGCTAGTCAGAGATAACAGGGGGGCTTTGAAAGGGAATTGATCCCAACAATCCACCATGATCTGTGAATGGGAGTGAGCATGGGAATAGGATAGGGATGTGAGCGTGTGATTGGATATGAATCAGGTAAACGTTGTTTCAGAGATATAACTAATTCAGGCATGTCATCTCTCCAACCCAGATCCCGTTACGACACGTCTTGTAGGATGAAAGGCTATTAAGGGTGTAGTAAGACTGGCAGTCATAATGAACTGATTCTCTGTTTCTGTAACATTCTCTGGTACGGCCCATCGTGTCTCTGTTAATGAGATGTGGAGGTGGTCCACAGAAATCCTTGGGCTCTAGGAAGACATGAGTGAGGTCATAGAAGTACTAGTGATGAGATGTACCCAGCTGCTTTCATTAACCAGCAAGAATAGCAAACTGTCCAGAAATCTTCCCTACCCTTTCTGAAATGCTTTATTTTGCTTAATGTTGTGTGTGAGTTGTAGATAATTGTAAATCTACTTCAAACAATAAATAACTTGGTTGTGTTGCATTATTTTCCCAATGTGTTAAATCAATACAAATACAATTTACCATCACAAAGTGGAAAGGAGTGACTCCACTGTCCATTGGTTGAGCAGATGACCTCTGATTCCCCCTTCAGAACGTGTCTAGGGTTGCTGCACTCAAACTGTAGCCTGTGTCCATACTTCATGGTGCTGTTGTTTTGGAGAACTCCTAACACATTCACATTATTATTATTATATATTTTTTTTTTAAATTTTAGCCCTTTTTTCCCCACCAATTTCGTGGTATCCAATTGTTAGTAGTTACTATCTTGTCTCATCGCTACAACTCCCGTACGGGCTCGGGAGAGACGAAGGTCGAAAGCCATGCGTCCTCCGAAACACAACCCAACCTAGCCGCACTGCTTCTTAACACAACGCACATCCAACCAGGAAGCCAGCAGCAATGTGCAAGTAGAGATACTGGAGTGCAAAGGAGAAACAAATAAAAAAATGAATAACAATATGGGGATGAGGTAGTTGGATAGGCTATTTACAGATGGGCTATGTGCAGTGATATGTGAGCTGCTCTAAAAGCTGATGCTTAAAGTTAGTGAGGGAGATATGAGTCTCCAGCTTTAGTGATTTTTGCAATTCGTTCCAGTCATTGGCAGCAGAGAACTGGAAGGAAATGTGGCCAAAGGCGGAATATGCTTTGGGGGAGGACCAGTGAAAGATACCTGCTGGAGCGCGTGCCACGGGTGGGTGCTGCTATGGTTACTAGTGAACTGAGATAAGGCGGGGCTTTACCTAGAAAATACTTATAGATGAAGCCACTGGAGCCAGTGGGTTTGGCGACGAATATGAAGAGAGGGCCAGCCAACGAGAGCGTACAGGTCACAGTGGTGGGTAGTATATGGGGCTTTGGTGACAAAATGGATGGCACTGTGATAGACTGCATCCAATTTGCTGAGTAGAGTGTTGGAGGCTATTTTATAAATGACATCTCCAAAGTCAAGGATTGGTAGGATAGTCAGTTTTACGAGGGTATGTTTGGCAGCATGAGTGAAGGAGGCTTTGATGCAAAATAGGAAGCCGATTCTAGATTTAATTTTGGATTGGAGATGCTTAATGTGAGTCTGGAAGGAGAGTTTACAGTCTAACCAGACACCTATTTGTAATTGTCCACATATTCTAAGTCAGAACTGTCCAGAGCAGTGATGCTGGACAGGCGTGCAGTTGCGGGCAGCGATCGGTTGAAGAGCATGTATTTAGTTTTACTTGCATTTAAGAGCAGTTGGAGGCCATGGAAGTAGTGGTGTATGGCGGTTTGTTAACACAGTGTCCAAAGAAGGGGCAGAAGTATACAAAATGGTGTCGTCTGCGTAGATTTGGATCAGAGATTCACCAGCAGCAAGAGCGACATCATTGATGAATACAGAGAAAAGGCCAGAGAATTGAACCCTGTGGCACCCCCATTGAGACTGCCAGAGGTCCGGACAACAGGCCCTCCAATTTGACACACTGAACTCTGTCTGAGAAGTAGTTGGTGAACCAGGCGAGTCAGTCATTTGAGAAACCAAGGCTATTGAGTCTTCAGATAAGAATGTGGTGATTGACAGAGTCGAAAGCCTTGGCCAGGTCGATGAATACGGCTGCACAGTATTGTCTTTTATCGATGGCGGTTATGATATCGTTTAGGAACTTGAGCGTGGCTGAGGTGCACCCATGACCAGCTCGGAAACCAGATTGCATAGCGGAGAAGGTACGGTGGGATTCGAAATGTTCGGAGATCTGTTTGTTAACTTGGCTTTCGAAGACCTTAGAAAGGCAGGCTAGGATAGATACAGGTCTTTAACAGTTTGGGTCTAGAGTGTCTCCCCCTTTGAAGAGGGGGATGACTGCGGCGCCTTACCAATCTTTGGGGATCTCAGATGATACGAAAGAGAGGCTGAACAGGCCAGTAATAGGGGTTACAACAATTGCGGCAGATAATTTTAGAAAGAGAGGGTCCAGATTGTCTAGCTCCGCTGATTTGTAGGGGTCCAGATTTTGCAGCTCTTTCAGAACATCAGCTATCTGGATTTGGGTGAAGGAGAAATGGGGGAGGCTTGGGCAAGTTGCTGTTGGCGGTGCAGGGCTCTTGACCGGGGTAGGGGTAGCCAGGTGGAAAGCATGGCCAGCCGTAGAACAATGCTTATTGAAATTCTCAATTATCCTGGATTTATCGGTGGTGATAGTGTTTCCTAGCCTCAGTGCAGTGGGCAGCTGGGAGGAGGTGCTCTTATTCTCCATGGACTTTAGAGTGTCCCAGAACTTTTTGGAGTTAGTGCTACAGGATGCAAATTTATGTTTGAAAAAGCTAGCCTTTGCTTTCCTAAATGCCTGTGTATATTGGTTCCTAACTTCCCTGAAAAGTTACATATCGCGGGGGCTATTCGATGCTAATGCTGTACGGCACAGGATGTTTTTGTGCTGGTCAAGGGCAGTCAGGTCTGGAGTGAACCAAGGGCTATATCTGTTCCTGGTTCTACATTTTTTGAATCTTTTGAAATTCCTCAACATACTCAAAAAGTTCTACAGCTGCACCATCGAGAGCCTCCTGACTGGTTGTATCACTGCCTGGTATGGCAACTGCTTGGCCTCCGACCGCAAGGCACGACAGAGGGTAGTGCAAACGGCCCAGTACATCACTGGGGCCAAGCTTCCTGCCATCCAGGACCTCTACACCAGGCGGTGTCAGAGGAAGGCCCTGACAATTGGCAAAGCCTCCAGCCACCCTAGTCATAGACAGCTCTCTCTGCTACCATGCGGCAAATGATACCGGAGCGCCAAGTCTAGGTCCAAGAGGCTTCTGAACAGCTTCTACCCCCAAGCCATAAGACTCCTGAATATCTAGTTAAATGGCTACCCAGACTATTCACATTGCCCCCCCCCCCCTCTCCACACCACTGCCACTCTCTGTTGTCATCTATGCATAGTCACTTTAATTAAACTAAGTAAGACCTGGATGGACCACTCCCTGTGTTTTGGTTAGCGCGCCAGGAGGTTGTAAAAGGTTAGGTAAGTAGTGGGTAGGACTCAAACTTTTACTTTCTTTGCTTTGGTTCCGTCCAGCCCCTTTTACCCACATTACCATGTTATGGAAATAAATTCCCTGTAAACGGATATAGTCTCTGTCATCCTTACCCGCACCTACAATCACATACCTCTTTCACTCCACGGGGACTTGAGTTGTAGCAGGGTGTTGCGTTCCCTCCAAGAGGTGTACGTAACACATGTCAGTTAAGAACAAATTCTTATTTACAATGATGGCCTACACCGGGCAAACCCGGAAGACGCTGGGCCAATTGTGCGCCGCCCTATGTGACTCCCTGTCACTGCCTGTTGTGATACAGCCTTGAATTGAACCTGGGTGCCGCCTCATGCGCTGAGATGCAGTGCCTTAGACCGCTGCACCACTCGGGAACCCCTCATGCAAGGGTTTGTCCAATATTAGCCTATCAACTAAACAAAACATTCATAACATTATATTAAATGTTTGCTTGCATATAATTGAAGGTCAATATTTCTGCCTTAATGTTCAGGAATACATGGCAAGGAACACCACAGGGACATTTTAATAGATATGGTCTGGCGGTTTCAGTATCGTGTAAAATACTTGATGAAATTCCCAGATGAACTAAAGAGTAAATGAAACATATTCATGTTGTGCAATCAATTATATATGGATGTGTTTGTCCAAGACAGTTTCCAGTAATCACATTCAGTAAGCTGAGATCGCCAGAGGAAAGAAGTAAAACAAAAAAACAGGACCAACAGACATTACTTATACTGTCCTGAGACCCTGAAGAAGATCTACTCTAGTAGCTATAGGTGGATGATAAGAGACAACTGATTTACAAGAACAATCAATGACAGGTGATACTGACCTGAGAAATAGTTTGTCAGCTTTAATGTGTATTTGTTAGGTTAACATCTGTAAATCATCTTATTCTGCTTTGTAAAGACTCATGGAGACAACGTGTCATCTCTTTTCCACAACTTTATTGTCTTCCTTGATAAGGACAATCATAACAACAGTTGTTCACTTATTACACCTTCAGATAATGAATCACACAGCTGGGAGATACAGGAGAATATTCACACATTATAGAGCGTGTTGGTCTAATCCTGAATGCTGATTGGTTAAGACCGCATTCCAGCCGGTGCCTATTCCACAAGCTACCACCGGCTAAATCTATGATGTTAAAATGCCTATTTACTCTGTTCCAACTGACTGTGCAATCCACTGTCTCATCAGCCCAGCCAGGCAATTTATAAACTTGAAACAATGATGATAAAATGTCAAATGTTGAAAAAGACACTACATGTATTCCATTACTGGCTGGCTCACATTTTTTCTAAACCTAAATTAAACAAGCGACAAAGACACCACAAAAGCAAATGAGTCATCTCCTTGCATATAAAGGTGGCTTTGTAAGGATTCTTGAATTTGATGGAGGGAACATCATGACTCTGTAGGAATGAAATCACATGACAAGATAATCAGTCGGTTGAGTAATACTGTGGATCACTCCAACTATAGATCAGTCTGTGGAGTAATACTGCTGATCACTGCTATTATAGAGGAGAGTCTGTGGCGTAATACTGCTGACCACTCCTACTATAGAGGATATTAGACAGTGTTTAACCATGTGACCTTTAATCTGTGTGTCAATGATTGGAGAAATGATTCCTGCTTGATGTGATACTCCAACATGTTTCTGTTATGCTTCACTGATAAGCCATCACTCACTGTTCATATTACTGTTTATAATACTGCTTATAGTACTGTTCATAGTACTGTTTACAATGCTTTTTATAATTCTGTTTATAATATGGTTCATAATACTGTCTCTATACTTTTCATAATTGTTTATAATACTGTTGATAACTGTGTATAATACTGTTAAAATACTGTTCATAATATGGTGTATAATATTTGACTTCAGACATTTGCTCTGCCTTTACTCCTACTACAGGTTTGTGATTTTTAGGACATGCCATTCTCCTTAATTTAAGGAGTTAAGGAGTTAAGGAGTCTCCTTAATTTAAGGAGTTAATTTAACTTACCCATTATGTTCATCATCTACCTATGAATAACGACGGCTACCTAAAAAGCAAAGAACAAATGCTTTTGGTTATACAGTCAGAGCTTACACATAGTGGCCTCATTGAATAATATCAAACAGGTTGATTGATTTTAATAAAAAATGTTTCAATCAAAATGAGTAAATACTATCCATTTGTATTGTATTAATCCACAGTAGATGGCTCACAGGGCATCCTGGACTTATGCATTCTATATATCAGATGATGTTAACCTGTTAATATTGAGAGAATGACTATCTTACACTGATGGGTGTTCCTTTACATGATATGAACTTACATATAGGTATGTGTTCTCCATACTGTATCGCTCCATCATCACACTTCACCTCAATTTTTTTAATATTCCGTAGAAAATGTTTGTATTCATGGTAATATCCCTCTTTGCAATGGAGAGTCTTTTTTTCACCGTGCGCAATACTCTCTTTCTTGGGTAAATTCTTTAGATTGTACTCTTCATCAAAAGTGGAAATCTCACAAGGCCCTGATGGAAATGAAACCCAGTAATTATTTCATTCCCTTAGTGTACAGTACATATTCATACATTTATATACTCATATACACTTGACATGTAGATATTACACCATGTTCAGACCAGTTGAAAATAATGTACTTACGTAAACACTTTGGAGGGCTCGGCCATTTTCCATTCTGACATCTGATGCTGCCTGTGAAACTCAGTGTATACTGTCTGCTGCATTGATAGGACACCTCTGTAACAACACCTTCAACATCTCTCTTTTCCTTGGTGTAATCTCCATTAGTAATAGGAGGGGGATCAGGACAGCTTGCTAGATTAAACAGGGATCATAATACCGTACCATGAAAATACATTACAATGATACAGTACCAGGATAGTACAATACCATGAAAATATATTACAATGATTCAGTACCATGATAATACAGTACACTACCATGATAATATAGTACCAGGATAATACAATACCATGATAATACAGTACCATAGACTTAAGGCTTACATTTACACTCAACTGGCATGTGCCATTCTCCATTCTTGCAAGTTGCTTTTCCTCCAGGGCCTTTGTATGGGCTAATGCATGTATAATCTATTTGGTTCCCACTTTTACTCTTAGTACTTTTAAAATGTGCTACTTTTTACTTTTACTTGAGTAGTATTTTACACCAGTACTTTTACTTCTACTTGATTACAATTTCATTCAAGTAACAGTACAGTTCTACTTGAGTAGGATTTTACAGTACTCTTTCCACCCCTGCTGTACAGTAATACACAGTGACACACCTGTCTATTCCTCCTTATATCCTCAATATGATGCATGCTCCCTTTATTTCTGGGAGAAACAATGGCATGAAACATTACAGAACGCATTTTGTGACACATCGTTCAGTTAACAGTGCACTTAGAGGACCTGTTCTACAAAGCATTTACCATATCATTACATTTTGGCCAAGCTGTCAGTTTGGTAAAAGCACTGAACAGAGCAAAATCTGGAAAAACAAATCGGAGCAAAATGAGTGAATGTTCATGCCATTACCAATTCCACACCAAATCATCAAATAGGGAATAAAACAACAGGCTAAAATCTGTATTTGCATTATTACCATCTATTGCATTATTTCCATCTATTGCATCTTGCCTACGCCGCTCGGTCATTGATCATCCATATATTTATATGTACATATTCTTATTCCATCCCTTTACTTAGATTTGTGTGTACTAGGTAGTTGTTGTGGAATTGTTCGATTACTTCTTAGATATTGTTGCACTGTCGGAACTAGAAGCACACTCATTTCGCTGCACTTGCAATAACATCTGCTAACCATATGTATATGAACAATAAAATTGGATTTGAAAAACACAGTGCGCAAAGTGAGGTCCGTAAAGAAAGGGCTTATCAAGATCGGTATGGAAGAACTTGACTGGCCTGCACAGAGCCCTGACCTCAACCCCATTGAACACCTTTGGGATGAATTGGAATGCCGAATGCGAACACCCAACATCAATCAACCTAATCACCTAATCACCCAACATCAGACCTCACTAATGCTCTTGTGGCTGAATGGAAGCAAGACCCTGCAGCAATTTTACAACATCTAGTGGACAACCTTCCCAGTAGAGTGGAGGCTGTTATAGCAGCAAAGGGGGGACCAACACCATATTAATATAAGGGCACAAGGCGAGACCCATATGCAGACACAGGAGGCAGATGGTTGAGCTCCAATATCTATTATAACCCAAGGGATAGGCAAAAGGCAGATCGGGTACAGGCGAGAGTTCATAAACCAGGTCAGAGTCCAAACGGTACAGGGCGTTAGACAGTCTCGAGATCAGGACAGGCAGGGGTTCAGTAACCAGGTCCGAGTCCAAACAGTACAAGGCTTTAGGCAGGCTCGAGGTCAGGGCAGGAAGAATGGTCAGGCAGGCGGGTTTGGTGTCAGGACAGGCAATTGTCAAAACCAGGAGGACTGGGAAAAACAGAGACTGGGGAAAAACAGGAGCGAGGAGATAAACGCTGGTTGACTTGGCAAACAAGACAATCTGGCACAGAGAAACAGAAAACAGGTATAAATACACCGGGGATAATGAGTGACACCTGGAGGGGGAGGAGACAAGCACAAGGACAGGTGAAACAGATCAGGGCGTGACATTTAACGATTTTGGAATGTGATGTTTGACGAGCAGTTGTCCACATACTTCTGGTTTCAAGCAGACCACTGTGCCCAAGAACGCCAAGGTAATCTGCCTAAATGACTACCGCCTCGTAGCGCTCACATCTGTAGCCATGAAATGCTTTGAAAGGCTGATCATGGCTCACATGAACACCATCATCTCAGAAACTCTGGACATACTCTAATTCAAATACCACCCCAACAGATCAACAGATGACTGCCCTTTCCCACCTGGACAAAAGGAACACCTATGTGAGAATGCTGTTCATTGACTACAGCTCAGCGTTCAACAACATAGTGCCCTCCAAGCTCATCACTACGCTTAAGGTCCCTGGGACTGAACACCTCCCTTTGCAACTGGATCCTGGACTTCCGGAGAGGAGCCGCCCCCAGGTTGTAAGGGTAGGCAATAACACATCCGCCACACTGACCCTCAACACGGGGGCCCCTCAGGGGTGCGTGCTTAGTCCCCTCATGTACTCCCTATTCACCCAAGACTGTGTGGCCACGCATAACTCCAACACCATCATTAAGTTTGGTGATGACACATGATGGTAGGCCTGATCACCGACGATGATGAGACAGCCTATAGGGAGGAGGTCAGAGACCTGGCAGTGTGGTCCCAGGACAACAACCTCCACCTCAATGTGAGCAAGACAAACAAGCTTATTGTGAACTACAGGAAAATATTTGGCATGGGCTCTCAGATCCTCAAAAAGTTTAACAGCTGCACCATTCAGAGCATCTTGACTGACTGCATCACCGCTTGGTGCGGAAACTGCATGGCACCCAACAGCAAGGCGCTACAGAGGGTGGTGAGTATGGCCCTGTACATCACAGAGGAAGGTCCAAAAATGTGTCAAAGTCTCCAGCCACCCAAGCCATAGACTGTTCTCTCTGCTACCGCACGGCAAGCGTTAACACACACTTTCACACTCACCACATACACTGCTGCTTCTGTGTATTATCAGTCCTGTTGCCTAGTCACTTTACCCCTACCTACAGTATACTGCTGCTACTGTGTATTATCTATCCTGTTTCCTAGTCACTTTACCCCTACCTACAGTATACTGCTGTTAGTGTATTATCAGTCCTGTTGCCTAGTCACTTTACCCCTACCTACAGTATACTGCTGCTTTTGTGTATTATCTATCCTGTTGCCTAGTCACTTTACCGCTACCAACAGTATACTGCTGCTACTGTGTAATATCTCTCCTGTTGCCTAGTCACTTTACCCTTTCCTATGTGTACATAACTACCTCAATTATCTCGTATCCCTGCACATCCACTTGGTACAGTTGCTCCCTGTATAGAGCCATGCAATTTTTTACTCGTTTTATCGTTATTTGTTATTAACTTTGTACTCCATTTGTCACTTTCTATTTTCATTTCACTTTTTATCTTTAAATCTACATTGTTGAAAAAGGACCCGGAAGTAAGCATTTCACTGTTAGCCTACACCTGTTGTTTACCAAGCATGTGACAAATAAAATGTGATTTGATTTGAGTATGAACATACGTTCACAATCTGTTGTAGAAGATGACCATTGTCCGTCCTCTTTGCATGTTATTGTATTTTCAGTCTGACATGAGAAAGAGTTCCAGAATCCTGAGGTACAGGTCACCGTTACCCTTTCATCAGGCAAGAACAGATTTCTGTCAGCAGGTGTGTAACTGGTTCCTCTTGTTGGTAGCAATGTGCCTTAGGCTGGCTGCAAGGAGGCATGAGGACTGCACATGTGGCCAGGGCAATAAATTGCAATGTCCGTACTGTGAGACGCATAAGACAGCGCTACAGGAAGACAGGACGGACAGCTGATCGTCTTCGCAGTGGCAGCGTCTTCGCAGCGTCTTCGCTGTTTTGTTGCGGTTCAGTTTCACCAGGGGTGGTGGTCGGATTTGCGTTTCTCGTCAAAGGAATGAGCGTTACACCGAGGCCTGTACTCTGGAGCGGGATTGATTTGGAGGTTGAGGGTCCGTCATGGTTTGGGGCGGTGTGTCACAGCATCATCGGACTGAGCTTGTTGTCATTGCAGGCAATCTCAACGCTGTGCGTTACAGGGAAGACATCCTCCTCCCTCATGTAGTACCCTTCCTGCAGGCTCATCCTGACATGACCCTCCAGCATGACAAGGCCACCAGCCATACTGCTCATTCTGAGCGTGATTTCCTGCAAGACAGGAATGTCAGTGTTTTGCCATGGCCAGTGAAGAGTCCGGATCTCAATCTCATTGAGCACGTCTGGGACCTGTTGGATCGGAGGGTGAGGTCTAGGGCCAATCCCCCCAGAAATGTCCGGGAACTTGCAGGTGCCTTGGTGGAAGAGTGGGGTAACATCTCACAGAAAGAACTGGCAAATCTGATGCAGTCCATGAGGAGGAGATGCACTGCAGTCCTTACTGCAGCTGGTGGCCACACCAGATACTGACTTTTGGTTTTGAACCCCCCTTTTGTTCAGGGACACATTATTCCATTTCTGTTAGTCACATGTCTGTGGAACTTGTTCAGTTTATGTCTCAGTTGTTGAATCTTGTTATGTTCATACAAATATTGACACATGTTATGTTTGCTGAAAATTAACACAGTTGACAGTGAGAGGACATTTCTTTTTTTGCTGAGTTTATGTATAACAAAAGCAAACATGGGTTATGATGGGGTACAACAGCTGAGCTAAGTTCATGAAGCATTTACAAGTAATATTTTTGAAGAATCAATGGTTATACATCATTAATTTGAAAGTCCAAATATAGATGTAGAAATTGCAGATGGCCCCTTTGAAATGGCAAGTTATAGTTTAAATAAATAAAATCCCCACAACACAGATGAGCTCTGGTTTATGTGCTGTCCTGTCTCCTGCTGTTTGGCAGGGGTACAGGGGTACAGGCCATTCCCTGACCAAGGGGGCAAGGAGTGCCTCTCAGTCCCCATCATCCGTTCAGATACTGTGCCCCTTTTCATGTTCCTGAACAGACAAGCATCAACCCCCTTGGCCATTGACCATGAGCTCTGTTTACCAGGCTGTGTGAGCCTTTGCCCATGGTCTTTGCCACAATCAACTGTATGTATCCTCAGACCAATCTTGAAAATGCAGATGACAATGCATTCTTGTGATGTTGATCAGCTTGTTAGACAGTATTTAAAGTTACTATGAAGAGGACATGTTTTCTTACCAATGCATTTTGGAAATGGATGGTTTATCTCTCCATCATTACACTCCACTTCAATTTCTGCTGTATTGCTTTCAGGTGCATGTTTATGGTAACATCCATGTTTGCACCGAAGAGTCTTTTTTTCACCGTGTTCCATGTACATTATTTGGGGTAAATCCTGTAGATGGTACTCTGCATCAAAAGTGTGAATCTCACAAGGCCCTGGTGGAAATGAAATAGTAACATTAAAGCAGCAATACTTGAGCCATGCGTTTCATATACATGATATGTTCATACTGGATGAAAGTCATGTTCTTACGTAGGCACTTTGGTGGGGTCTGCCATTCTCCATTCAGACATCTGATGCTGCCTGTGAAACTCAGTGTATAATCCAAGTTACATTGGTAGGAAACCTCTGTAATAACGCCTTCACCATCTCTCTCTTTGACAGTGTGATCTCCATTATTAATAGGAGGGGCTGGGGGACAGGTCACTAGATCAAACAGGAAATATATATCAATCATACATTTCAATTGATCTGCAACATTTTATGTTCTAAATTAGGAGTCTGAGAGAACCAGGGAAACACTGTGGTTAACATGGTCTTGGCCTTCTATTCCAGAATACGTGCAGATCCCCTTTAAATAGCTCACAAAGTTAGGCAAAGTTGATATTTATCCCTCTCAGCAAAAAGCTTTTTCAAAGGTCAACTGCCCTTTAGAACCAGCTTCTCTTTTAAAAGGCCTATATATCATCAATATGAGTAAGAAACATTAATTATAGTGTCAAAATTGACTACAAAGTGTTTATACTATCATTTTGGTAATGAAGTCAGTCTCGTCCAAAACGTGTTTGGTACGTGACTGCATCAGGATTCTCTTGAGGGCTTGGTTTGCATTACAATTAATGGCGTGTTCAAAACAAATGGGAACTTGGACCTCGTATATCTCAGACTTTCCGACTTCAGTGCGATCAAAACAACTGGGAACTCACCCACAGCACTTGAACTGCTTCGCCAGACAAGATGTGTGGTTAGTATTTGCCCTTGCTTGGGAAATAGCTACTCTAATGATGGGCTTCCATAAAGTTGTTCAGTAATCTTGTGCAGATGGCCAGGATATGGATTAACGTTAAACATGACTAGTTTCTACTTGTGCTGTCAACCGTCAAGAGTGTTGTTGTTAAGTAAAGTAGCTAGCTAAATTGTGTTTATAGCTTGCTAGCTAGCTAGATGTAGCTACATTAGCTAGGTAGCTACATGTCATTAGCTGATAGGCTACGCCGCTATGATACTGTGATAGAACTAGTTAAATACATAGCCTCTCCCTAACGTGTGATGTGAGAGGAAGATTTGCATAGCTAACATTGCACCTGAAGACAGGGTTGATCCCTGCTAGCTACCGTTAGCTAGCTAGCTCATAATCTAGCAAACCTGTTGACCTGTATGATACATGTTGCCAGCTTGCTTTCAACAGTGTTTCAACTCAAGCTGGCTAGCTGCTGTCCTTGTTTGTTGTGATTGAATGGCAAAGACACACCCACATCAAACCACAACTCCAAGACAACTCTCGTTTGACTTCAGTCATAGGTGCTAAAATTCATAATGAGCTTTGATGAAAAATGAGGCCAAATCAGTGCATTCGCCCTTTAAATCTGTAATGAGAGTGTGTGTTTCTGGAAGTCAATCAACTATTCTGGACAAGCAGAAGGTAAATGAGAAGGAGGAGTCTACCGTGTCCGTAGGCAAATTCGCCATTTATTTTCTATATTCAGGATTCAGCCAAACATCGTTTTAAAGTATGTTTTACTATTAAACAGTTTCAGTCACTGAATTGTTTAATCAAACTTTTTGCTCCCAACTCCTGATATCAGGGCATAAAAACGTTGATCTGTCTCCTGAATTAGCATAGCGTGCATGTCCGCAATGCGCACCAGGTCTGAGCTCGTTTTTCAACTAGATGGCTAGTTGAAATATGCTAGTTTTCATCCTCATTGCCAAACTTCATAAATACTGTAGCCTCAACTCCTTTGCTAGTTTTACAACTCATGTAACTAAGAAATTCACTGGAAAGAAACATTAAAATTATGTATTGTTTTATTGAATAGTCATGACTGATTCAAGATATCTGTCATAAGAATACGATGGTGAAGCATATCATGGCTACTTAATTCAACGGAAAGAAACATTTTTGGGGGGACCAATTGTTTGTAAAAATCAATTTGCGGGGGCCTCCCGAGTGGTGCAGCAGTCTAATGCACTGCATCACAGTGCTTGATGCATCACTACAGGGGCAGGATGACAGATTGTTTACTTGTCAGCTCTGGTATTCGATCCAGCAACCTTTTGGTTACTGGCCCAACACGCTAACCACTTGGCTATCTGCCACCCCGATTATTTTTCAGTCCCTGGGCCATGCACGCTGACACAGTGTGGCCAGGTGTCACAACTGGCAGTGACTGGGAGACCCATCAGGCAGCGCACAATTGGCCCAGCATCGTCCGGGATAGGAGAGGGTTTGGCATGCAGAGATGATCTTGTACCATCTCGCTCTAGCGATTCCTATGGTGGGCCAGGCGCATGCACGCTGACACAGTGTGGCCAGGTGTACGCTGTTTCTTCCGACACATTGGTGCGGCTGGCTTCCGGGGTAAAGTGGACATTGTGTCAAGAAGCAGTGCGGCTTGACTGGGTTGTGTTTCGGGGGACGCGCGGCTCTCGACCTTTGTCTCTCCCGAGTCCGTACGGGAGTTGCAGCGATGGGATAAGACTATAACTACCAATTGGATACCATGAAATTGGGGAGACAAAAGGTATAAAACAATTAAATTTATTTAAAGGGCCCGGGGGAGGGATGGGGGCCGTACTTTGCCCCCCCTTGACTTACCGGTACTTTATTTTATGGGACTGAAACATAATCGGGGCGGCAGATAGCCTAGTGGTTAGCGCGTTGGGACAGTAACCGAAAGGGTGCTGGATCAAATCACAGAACTGACAAGTAAACAATCTGTCATCCTGCCCCTGAACAAGGCAATTAACACACTGAAGGCCGTCATTTAAAAAAAGAATTTGTTCTTAACTGACTTGCCTGGTTAAATTTAAAAATGGGAAGATTTTTTATTTTTTTTGGTAACTACCTTGTACCAAGGTAACGGTACCCAGTGGTACGGGTTCAAATTAATCAATTATTAATAGGTTATAATTGTCGAATTACCATATGTTCATGTAAATACCTGGTACTTTCTGTACTTTAAAATACAGTCCTACAGACTTACCTTGACACTCGATTGTCTTACTCCACGCTCCGTTCTTGCAAGTTGCTTTTCCTCTTGAGCCTGTGTTTGGGCCGCTAAGGCAACCATAATCTATTTTGTCCCCATTTTCATATCTCTCTCGGTCAGGAATCAGCAGCATTCTGGTGTCTGCACCCTCAGGTTTACTACAGTAATCTGCAAGTGAAGCACAGACATGGAGGAATACCCTCCTCCATACACTCTTTTGGCTCCTCCATTTCCACCACATCTTTTAAAAACAGTGTAACGTGTTACTCTGTGTGGAAATATCATTCCAATTGCAAGGTTCGACATTAAATCTTGTACGGGACAAGTGAAAATCAAAATAGTCGGGCAAGCAAAATATAGACTTAAGTTGTTCGAATGGACAAGTAAAAAAAAAAAAAAAAAATAACATCAAACAATTACTCAGATCAGAATTGAATCAAAGTGTCCTCCGGATGTGATGTGTTGCGCACTGTTCTCACAATTTGGGGAGGCAGGTAGCCTAGTGGTTAGAGGGGGGAGGCAGGTAGCCTAGTGGTTAGAGGGGGGAGGCAGGTAGCCTAGTGGTTAGAGGGGGGAGGCAGGTAGCCTAGTGGTTAGAGGGGGGAGGCAGCGTAGCCTAGTGGTTAGAGGGGGGCGGCAGCGTAGCCTAGTGGTTAGAGGGGGGAGGCAGCGTAGCCTAGTGGTTAGAGGGGGGAGGCAGCGTAGCCTAGTGGTTAGAGGGGGGAGGCAGCGTAGCCTAGTGGTTAGAGGGGGGAGGCAGCGTAGCCTAGTGGTTAGAGGGGGGAGGCAGCGTAGCCTAGTGGTTAGAGGGGGGAGGCAGCGTAGCCTAGTGGTTAGAGGGGGGAGGCAGCGTAGCCTAGTGGTTAGAGGGGGGAGGCAGCGTAGCCTAGTGGTTAGAGGGGGGAGGCAGCGTAGCCTAGTGGTTAGAGGGGGGAGGCAGCGTAGCCTAGTGGTTAGAGGGGGGAGGCAGCGTAGCCTAGTGGTTAGAGGGGGAAGGCAGCGTAGCCTAGTGGTTAGAGGGGGGAGGCAGCGTAGCCTCGTGGTTAGAGGGGGGAGGCAGCGTAGCCTCGTGGTTAGAGGGGGGAGGCAGCGTAGCCTCGTGGTTAGAGGGGGGAGGCAGCGTAGCCTCGTGGTTAGAGGGGGGAGGCAGCGTAGCCTCGTGGTTAGAGGGGGGAGGCAGCGTAGCCTCGTGGTTAGAGGGGGGAGGCAGCGTAGCCTCGTGGTTAGAGGGGGGAGGCAGGTAGCCTCGTGGTTAGAGGGGGGAGGCAGCGTAGCCTAGTGGTTAGAGGGGGGAGGCAGCGTAGCCTAGTGGTTAGAGGGGGGAGGCAGCGTAGCCTAGTGGTTAGAGGGGGGAGGCAGCGTAGCCTAGTGGTTAGAGGGGGGAGGCAGCGTAGCCTAGTGGTTAGAGGGGGGAGGCAGCGTAGCCTAGTGGTTAGAGGGGGAAGGCAGCGTAGCCTAGTGGTTAGAGGGGGGAGGCAGCGTAGCCTCGTGGTTAGAGGGGGGAGGCAGCGTAGCCTCGTGGTTAGAGGGGGGAGGCAGCGTAGCCTCGTGGTTAGAGGGGGGAGGCAGCGTAGCCTCGTGGTTAGAGGGGGGAGGCAGCGTAGCCTCGTGGTTAGAGGGGGGAGGCAGCGTAGCCTCGTGGTTAGAGGGGGGA
This sequence comes from Salvelinus alpinus, assembly GCF_045679555.1. Taxonomy (NCBI): domain Eukaryota; kingdom Metazoa; phylum Chordata; class Actinopteri; order Salmoniformes; family Salmonidae; genus Salvelinus; species Salvelinus alpinus. Next base: position 45,281,810 of record NC_092101.1, on the reverse strand, counting down.
GGCAGCGTAGCCTCGTGGTTAGAGGGGGGAGGCAGGGTAGTCTAGTGGTTAGAGGGGGGAGGCAGGGTAGTCTAGTGGTTAGAGGGGGGAGGCAGGGTAGTCTAGTGGTTAGAGGGGGGAGGCAGGGTAGCCTAGTGGTTAGAGGGCGGAGGCAGGTAGCCTAGTGGTTAGAGGGGGGAGGCAGCGTAGCCTAGTGGTTAGAGGGGGGAGGCAGCGTAGCCTAGTGGTTAGAGGGGGGAGGCAGCGTAGCCTAGTGGTTAGAGGGGGGAGGCAGCGTAGCCTAGTGGTTAGAGGGGGGAGGCAGGTAGCCTAGTGGTTAGAGCGTTGGACTAGTAACCGAAAGGTTGCAAGATTGAATCCTCGAGCTGACAAGGTAAAAATTTGTCGTTCTGCCCCTGAACAAGGCAGTTAACCCACTGTTCCTAGGCTGTCATTGAAAATAAGAATTTGTTCTTAAGTGACTTGCCTAGTTAAAAAAATGTAAAATAAAAAAAATGTAAAAAAAAATCTCTGCAGAGCACATCGAATATAATGATTGTATTGTATTGAGAGACACGAGCGTTTTTTCAATCACTTTTTTGTATAGTGCATTCGGAAAGTATTCAGACCCCTTGACTTTTTCCATATTTTGTTAAGTTACAGCCTTATTCTAAAATGTATTCAATTGTTTTTCCCCCTCATCAATCTACACACAATACCCCATAATTACAAAGCAAAAAAGTAATTTTTGAAAATGTATTTAAAACCCCCCCATAAGTATTACATTTACATAATCGTTCAGACCCTTTACTCAGTACTTTGTTGAAGCGCCTCTGGCAGCGATTAAAGCATCGAGTCTTTTGTATGACGCTACAAGCTTGGCACACCTGTATTTGGGGAGTTTCTCCCATTCTTCTTGTCGCTGCACTTTTTTCAGGTCTCTCCGCCTTTACCTCGATCCTGTCTAGTTTCCCAGTCCCTGCCGCTGAAAAACCTCCCCACAGCTTGATGCTGCCATCCTATGCTTCACCGTAGGGATAGTGCCAGGTTTCCTCCAGATGTGACGCTTGGTATTCAGTCCAAAGAGTTCAATCTTGATTTCATCAGACCAGAGAATCTTGTTTCTCATGGTCTGAAAGTCCTTTAGGTGCCTTTTGGCAATCTCCAAGTGGGCTGTCATGTGCCTTTTTACTGAGGAGTGGCTTCCGTCTGGCCACTCTACCATAAAGGCCTGATTGGTGGAGTGCTGCAGAGATCGTTGTCCTTCTGGAAGGTTCTCCAATCTCCACAGATGAACTTTGGAGCTCTGTCAGAGTGACCATCGAGGACTTGGTCACCTCCCTGACCAAGGCCCTTCTCCCCCAATTGCTCACTTTGGCCGGGCGGCCAGCTCTAAGAAGAGTCTTGGTTTTTCCAAACTTCTCCCACTTAATAATGTGGAGGCTACTGTATTCTTGGAGAGCTTCAATGTTCGAGACATTTTTTGATACCCTTCCCCAGATCTGTGCCTCAACACAATCCTGTCTCGGGGCTCTACGGGCAATTCCTGCGACCTCATGTCTTGGTTTTTGCTCTGACATGCACTGTCAACAGTGGGACCTTATTTAGAAAGGTGTGTGCCTTTACAAATCATGTACAATACATTTAATTTACCACAGGTGGACTCCAATCAAGTTGTAGAAACATCTCAAAGATGATCAATGGAAAAAGGATTTTGAGTCTCATAGCAAAGTGTCAGAATACTTATGTAAGTAAGGTATTTATGTTTTTTATTTTAAATAAATGTGCACAAATTTCTAAACCTCTTATCGCTTTGTCATTGTGCGGTATTGCGTGTAGATTGATTTAATCCATTTTAGAATAAGGCTGTAACGTAACAAAATGTGGAAAAATTCAACGGGTATGAATACTTTCCGAATGCACTGTAGTGTACTTAGTGAGTTAGTTGCTCAGTTTTAGCAATTATTTTGTCTGCAAACAGGTTTCGTACGAACATGAAACGTCAAGGGGGCTGTTGCTCCAGGAGAGAGAGCAACATTCAAAATGTAATTGAGGGAAAAACAGTTTTTAAAACAATTATTTTTAAAGAGAGTGGAGTTCCAGGTTTCTGTGAGTTTAACACATATTCTCAACATTAAATAATAAGGAAATGCTACCACTTTACAAACAGAGAATGTAATTGAGATGATGCAGTAGTGGAACGGAGCGGAGTGCGCTGTTTGTAGTGAATATATACTCTATATAGGTCTACCAAAGGACTGTTTTTGTTGGACATTACATTCACTGTTAGCAATGTAATTGATCTATCTAGCAACAATATCTTATTTAATGTTAGCAATCTAGCTAATGTGTTTTGATTTCACACTTCCTCATCAGGTGGTGAATTATGTAACATATAATCTAGGCCAATATGAACAGAAAAGATGATTCCTAATGAGAAAAAAATTGAATCATTCTGGATCCTACTTTGACATGAGGAACATCAAAATATCCATCATGTATTCCCTGCACATGTTAGAAATAGCTAGCATAGCTAGGCTGTCTAGAGCCCTGTTGTGAAAAATCTGTCATACATTTCCAAATGACAAGTGGGTAAAAACAGTTAATGTCAAGTCCTGAATTGTAGTAAATGCAATAAACATTTCAATGTTGACAGTACCATAGTAATGCCATAGACGTTAAAGACACAATCAGAAGTTGAAACAATAAGAAAGAGTTTTGGTTAAAAGCTGAGTGATAGGGCTGGAGAAATGTTACCACTCTCAAATTCATAGACATAGTTATAGATGCAAGGACAGACCATCATGATATCAACATTATACATTGAACCATGTTTTGAGGCTGTATAGTGTTTGTTTACATTTACTTTGTTTTACTCCTTTGTTAGTAAACAATCTTTGGGTTATAATGAGGTGCGACAGTTGAACTAAGCTCATGAGTCATTTATAAGTTATGTTCTTTAAGAATCATTTGGTACATGTCATTAATTTAGAAGTCCAACAATAGGTGTAGCAACTGCAGATTGCCCCTTTAAACTGACCTTTGCCCTTGATGGTCTTATCCCACTCTCCGTTCTTACAAGTTGCAAGACATCCATACTCTACTTGGTCCCCATTTTCATAACGCTCTCGATCAGGAACCAGCGGCATTCTCCTCCCTGCACCCTCAGGCTTACCACAGTACTCTGCAGATGAAGCACAGCATGCATACAGTGACCGAGACGCTCATGCTTTAAATTACATTCAGCTTATAAAGACTTCATAAAGCCTTCATAATGCTTTCATCAGCACTACATAAATGTGTTACAAATCATCTATAACAGTATGTCATGCTTTATAAAGGGTTCATAAATGGGACATAACTGTGTGACATAATCACCAATGTGACATAACCCACTATGTCAAATATGATAAAAGACTCTCCCAGCGCATTACTCATTGGCTTAATCAACCAACCAATCATGTCCACAACAACTTCCCCCATGTGTCCTGTGCATCAGTCTAATTGGTCAGACGTCTTGGCAGTAAAGAGATTGTGTTTGTTTATTGGGATAGTTTTCCCCACAATTATAAGTGTGTAGTCTTTATTCTTCTGGGTGAAGCCATTAGCTAGCTATGTCTTTGCTAATTAGCTAGCTGGAAATTAGGGATCATTGTTTTTTCTCTCTCTTGAGGCTAGGGGAATGGTTTCCACTAGATAGGAAAGCCACAAAGTCAAAATTAGCTATATCATAGAAATTCATGAAAACAAACATTTGTTTTTTGGTCTTAATTCAAGGTTAGGGTTAGGCATAAGGTTAGCAGTGTGGTAAAGGTTAGGATTAGGTTTAAACTGAAACTTGAAGAATGGACATTTTGGAAATGGGTGGAGTTTGACTTTGTGGCTGTGTTAACTTGTGACGACAAGGGGAAATATATTTGGTGTCAAAGGACATGATAACAAATACTTTATTCAGTAAGGTCACTCTCATAGAGTTCTATGGTCACTCCCACTAAGGCCATCAGACTGTTAACTAATATTGAGTGGCTGCTGCCAACATACAGACTCTAGCAACTTTAATAATTAATACTTGGATGTGATAAATGTATCACTAGTCACTTAAACAATGCCACTTTATATAATGTTTACATACCCTACATTACTCATCTCACATGTATATACTGTACTCTATACCATCTACTGCATCTTGCCTATGTCGTTCATCCATATATTTATATGTACATATTCTTATTCATTCCTTTACACTTGTGTGTATAAGGTAGTTGTTGTGAAATTGTTGTTATTAGGGTTGGCATTCTAGTGTTTTTATTTCTATGTTTTCTGTTTCTATGTTTTGGCCGGGTATGGTTCTCAATCAGGGACAGCTGTCTATCGTTGTCTCTGATTGGGAATCATACTTAGGCAGCCTGTTTTTCCACCTTAGTTGTGGGTAGTTATCTTTGTTAGTGTAACGGTCGTCTTGTGGTGAATGAGCGGACCAAGGCGCAGCGGGTGATGAATACATAATGAATATTTATTAACAGAACGACGAAACACGAAAACTCTTTAACAAACTACAAAACAAATAAACGACGTAGACTGACCTAAAACATGAGAACTTACAAATACACGAAGAACGCATGAACAGGTACAGACTACAAACAAACGCTACAGTCCCGTGTGGTACGAACATACATACAGACACGGAAGACAATCACCCAACAAACAAACAGTGTGACACAGCCTACCTATATATGATTCTCAATCAGAGGAAATGAATAACACCTGTCCCTGATTGAGAACCATATAAGGCTAACAGACAATGAACCTAAACATAGAAACACATAACATAGAATGCCCACCCCAACTCACGCCCTGACCAACTAAACACATACAAAAACAAGAGAAAACAGGTCAGGAACGTGACAGTTAGTGGCACTATAGCCCTAGTAAGCTTCACGGTCGTTTTTGTTGTTTTTTCTTGTTTTTGTTGGCGACATTCAAAATAAAAGGAAAATGTACGCTAACCACGCTGCACCTTGATCCGGTCGTTTCCACCGTGACGACAGCCGTGACACCTTCTAAATATGTCTCACACCCTACAGCTGACATATTCAACTATATTCTTATAGGGGCCAGATGTAAAGAAGGTTAATTGCAGGGAGGCCGGACATTTTCCACATGCGATTATTCTTCGGAAGAACTGTATAAAAAAGTAACACATTACCAACAATAATGCTATTTTCTTCATATTAAATGTTGCTAAAAGTAATTGAGGAAGAAGTGGAGGGCGTTCAAACAACGTAGGTCGAGGTTCAACCACAAAATGGGATTATCATTGAAAAGAACAAGGCGCAACACTCATTATTTTATTTAAACAACTATTTAAAGTTTCTTAAAAGTAATAAGGCAATTTTTTTATTATCTGAAAACTAAGCATCTCAATAAATAACACAAAGCGCTGTCAAATCAGGTAATGCTAAATTCCAGTTCTTTAGGAAGTGTGCTTTGAATTTAGTTCCCTCAGTCATTAGGTGTGTTTTTTGTCACACTAAGGCAGTTTATACAATTTTTAAAACATTACAATACATTCACAGATTTCACAACACACTGTGTGCCCTCAGGCCCCTACTCCACCACTACCACATATATCTACAGTACTAAATCTATGTGTATGTATAGTGTGTATGTTATTGTGTGTGTGTGTATGCATGTGTCTGTGCCAATGTTTGTGTTGCTTCACAGTCCTCGCTGTTCCATAAGGTGTTTTTTTTAATCTGTTTTTTTTAAATCTAACTTTACTGCTTGCGCCAGTTACTTGATGTGGAATAGAGTTCCATGTAGTCATGGCTCTATGTAGTGCTGTGTGCCTCCCATAGTCTGTTCTGGACTTGGGGACTGTGAAGAGACCTCATGTGGCATGTCTTGTGGAGTATGCATGGGTGTCCGAGCTGTGTGCCAGTAGTTTAGACAGACAGCTCGCTGCATTCAACATGTCAATACCTCTCATAAATTAAAGTAGTGATGAAGTCAATCTCTCCTCCACTTTCAGCCAGGAGAGATTGACATACATATTATTGATATTAGCTCTCTGTGTACATCCAAGGGCCAGCCGTGCTGCCCTGTTTTGAGCCAATTGCAATTTTCCTAAGTCCTTTTTTTTTTTTTTTTTTTTTTTTTGGCACCTGACCACACGACTGAACAGTTGTCAAGGTGTGACAAAACTAGGACCTGTCTTGGTGATAGTTTTGTTAAGAAGGCAGCGCATCGCTTTATTATAGACAGACTTCTTCCCATCTTAGCTACTACTGCATCAATATGTTTTGACCATGACAGTTTACAATCTAGGGTTACTCCAAGCAGTTTAGTCATCTCAATTTGCTCAATTTCCACATTACTTATTACAAGATTTAGTTGAGGTTTAGGGTTTAGTAAATGTTTTGTTCCAAATGCAATGCTTTCAGTTTTAGAAATATTTAGGACTAACTTATTCCTTGCCACCCACTCTGAAACTAACTGCAGCTCTTTGTTGAGTGTTGCAGTCATTTCAGTCGCTGTAGTAGCTGACGTGTATGGTGTTGAGTCATCCTCATACATAGACACTCTGGCTTTACTCAGTCTGTGGCATGTCGTTAGTAAAAAAAAATAAAAGCAAGGGGCCTAAACAGCTACCCTGGGGAATTCCTGATTCTGACTGGATTATATTTGAGAGGCTTCCATTAAAGAAGACCCTCTGTGTTCTGTTAGACAAGTAACTCTTTATCCACATTATAGCAGGAGGTGTAAAGCCATAACGCATACGTTTTTCCAGCAGCAGACTATAATCGACAATGTCAAAAGCTGCACTGAAGTCTAACAAGACAGCCCCCACAATCATTGTATCATCAATTTCTCTCAGCCAATCATCAGTCATTTGTGTAAGTTATGTGCTTGTTGAGTGTCCTTCCCTATAAGCATGCTGAAAATCTGTTTTCAATTTGTTTACTGTAAAATAGCATTGTATCTGGTCAAACACAATTTTTCCCAGAAGTTTACTAAGGGTTGGTAACAGGCTGATTGGTTAGCTATTTGAGCCAGTAAAGGGGGCTTTACTATTCTTGGGTAGCGGGATTACTTTAGCTTCCCTCCAGACCTGAGGGCACACGCTCTCTAGTAGGCTTAAATTGAAGATGCGGCAAATAGGAGTACAATATCGTCTGCTATTATCCTCAGTAATTTTCCATCCAGATTGTCAGACCCCGGTGGCTTGTCATTGTTGATAGAAACAATAATTTTTTCACCTCTTCCACACTGACTTTACGGAATTCAAAAGTACAATTCTTGCCTTTCATAATTTGGTCCGATCTACTTGAATGTGTAGTGTCAGTGTTTGTTGCTGGCATGTCACCCCTTTTTTGCATGAAAAAGTCATTAAAGTAGTTTTCAATATCAGTGGGCTGTGTGATGAATGAGCCATCTGATTCAATCAATGAAGGAGCCGATTTGGCTTTTTTTCTCAAAATGTAATTTAAGGTGCCTCAAAACGTTTTACTATCATTCTTTATATCATTCTTTATATAATTTATCTTTGTTTCATAGTGTAGTTTCTTTTTATTTAGTTTAGTCACATGATTTCTTAATTTGCAGTACGTTTGCCAATCAGTCGGTTGTGCAGCCAGACTTATTTGCCATACCTTTTGCCTCATCCCTCTCAACCATACAAATTTTCAATTCCTCATCAATCCAAGGGGATTTAACAGTTTTTACAGTCATTTTCTTAATGGGTGGGTGTTTAGTAGTAACTGGAATAAGTAGTTTCATAAATGCGTCAAGTGCAGCGTCTGGTTGCTCCTCATTACACACCACAGAGCAGCAAATATTCTTTACATTATCAACATATGAATCACTACAAAACTTGTTGTATGACCTTTTATACACTATTTTAGGCCCAGCCTTTGGAACGTTGGTTTGCCTAGATATGGCTATTATATTGTGATCACTATATCCTATGGATTTGGATACTGCTTTAAAGCACGATTCTGCAGCGTTAGTAAAGATGTGATCAAGACATGTTGATTTAATTCCTGTGCTGTTTCTAACTACCCTGGTAGGTTGACTGACAACCTGATCCAGGTTGAAGGCACTGGTTACAGTTTGGCACTGGTTACAGTTTGGCACTGGTTACAGTTTGGCACTGGTTACAGTTTGCAGCTTGATGATAGCCAGTCAATATTTAAATTACCCAGAAAATATACTTCTCTGTTGATATCACATACATTATCACCTTCGCTCACTTGTAACTGCTAGAAACCACTAAAAACCACTAGAAACAGCTAGAAACCACTAGAAACCGATAGGAACCACACAAAAGACTACACTTGCCATTTTGGCACTGAGTTGGATTTTGGAGGGGATTTAATTTGCAGAGCTTTTATTAATGCTTTTTGGGGCGGCAGGGTAGCCTAGTGGTTAGAGCATTGGACTAGTAACCGAAAGGTTGCAAGTTTGAATCCCGAGCTGACAAAGTACAAATCTGTTGTCCTGCCCCTGAACAGGCAGTTAACCCACTGTTCCTAGGCCATCATTGAAAATAAGAATTTGTTCTTAACTGACTTGCCTAGTTAAATAAAGGTAAAATTTAAAAAAATGGACCAACTGTTGTGTCTTCAATGACATTTTCAAACTCTCCCTGACTAATACCTACATGTTTCAAGCAGACCCCCATAGTCCTTGTGCGAAGGTAACCTGCCTGAATTACCACCCCGTAGCACTCACGTTGGTAGCTATGAATTGCTTTGAAAGGCTGGTCATGGATCACATCAATAGCATCCTCCCGGATATCCTAGACCCACTTCGATTTGCATACCACCCCAACAGATCCACAGATGACGCAATCTCAATATCCCTCCACACTGCCCTTTCAAACCTGGACAAAAGGAACACCTATTTGAGAATTCTGTTCATTAAATACAGCTCAGCATTCAACACCATAGTTCCCACAAAGCTCATCACTAAGCTAAGGACCCTGGTACTAAACACCGCCCTTTGCAACTGGTGGTAAGGGTAGGCAACAACACGTCTGCCACGCTGATCCTCAACACTGGGGCCGCTCAGAGGTGTGTACTTAGTCCCCTCCTGTACTCCCTGTTCACCCTCGACTGCGTGGCCAAACATGACTCCAACACCATCATTAAGTTTCCTGACAACACAACAGTGGTAGGACTGATCACCTACAACAATGAGACAGACTATAGGCGGGAGGTCAGAGAACTGGCATCAAAGACTCCAGTCACCCAAGTCACAGACTGTTTTCTCTGCTACCGCACGGCAAGCGGGTGCCAGAGTGCCAAAAGGCTCCTTAACAGTTTCTTCCCCCAAACCATAAGACTGCTGAACAATTAATCAAATGGCCACCGGACTATTTACATTGACACCCCCCCATTTGTTTTGTATAGTGCTACTCGTTGTTTATTATCTATGCATAGTGACTTCACCCTTACCTACATGTACAAATTTCCTCAACTAACCTGTACCCCAGCACACTGACTTGGTACCGGTACCCCCTGTATATAGCCTCGTTATTGTTATCTTATTGTGTTACTTTTAATTATTTTTTGCTTTAATTTATTTGGTAAATATTTTCTTAACTCTTCATGAACTGCACTGTTGGTTATGGGCTTGTAAGTAATCGTTTCATGGTAAGGACTACACTTGTTGTATTCGGCGCATGTGACAAATAAAGTTTGATTTCATTTATTCAGAATTGATCAAAGGGCCAGTCTAAATGAATAAACGATCTGTCCGGATCTGGCTTGCGTGCTGCCAGTTGAATAGCACTGCCCTACAGTAACATGTGGATCATGAGAGAACCTTCATAAATCAGCAGAATCTTTATAATCTATTTATTGACACTTCATGTTGTGGCCTGTAGTACTTAATTTAAAGTCAGACACCGTAGGACATTCATAACACATCCATAAAGACTCTATATCGCATGGCGCTGTACATACTATAACATCAATAACCCTTTGGTCATTTATAACACATACAAAAAAGGCTTGATTGATGTCAACACAATGTATTAACACTTAGGGAATTATCACTAAGAGCTAAAACAAATAAACATTAAAGACAAGTTTAAACTATATTTCCTTTTTAAACAATACAAATACATTCAGTTGAAAAATGTCCAGCAATTACATTGAATATTACACAGGGCTGTGAATGTTTTCATTTGACCTTTATTTAACTAGGCAAGGCAGTTAAGAACAAATTCTTATTTACATTGATGGCCTACACCTGCCAAACCCAGGCAACCCTGGGCCAATTGTGCACCACCCTATGGGACTCCCAATCATAGCTAGATTTGATGCAGCCTGGATTAGAACCAGGGACTGCAGTGACCTCTTTTGCACTGAGATGCAGTACCTTAGACTGCTGCGCCACTCGGGAGCCCTGTGAATAGTGTAGCTTGTCCCTGAGCTGGCGGATGAATGGTTCTTGCCTCTCTTCCTGTTGGAGGTACTGGATGTTGGTTCCAACCTTAAAAGTAACAACAAAGCAAGTTAGCAGTTCTGTTAGGAAATGCCTTTGTACGAGGGCATTTCTGTGCTGCACAAGACATACTCTAAATGGGGAGATGGGAAACTTGATATGTATTATTATATTCCTCTTTCATTACAAATTTCATGATGTGACTATGAGACGTACAGTGGGGAGAACAAGTATTTGATACACTGCCGATTTTGCAGGTTTTCCTACTTACAAAGCATGTAGAGGTCTGTAATTTTTATCATAGTTACACTTCAACTGTGAGAGACGGAATCTAAAACAAATATCCAGAAAATCACATTGTATGATTTTTAAGTAATTAATTTGCATTTTATTGCATGACATAAGTATTTGATCACCTACCAACCAGTAAGAATTCCGGCTCTCACAGACCTGTTCGTTTTTCTTTAAGAAGCCCTCCTGTTCTCCACTCATTACCTGTATTAACTGCACCTGTTTGAACTCGATACCTATATAAAAGACACCTGTCCACACACTCAATCAAACAGACTCCAACCTCTCCACAATGGCCAAGACCAGAGAGCTGTGTAAGGACATCAGGGATAAAATTGTAGACCTGCACAAGGCTAGGATGGACTACAGGACAATAGGCAAGCAGCTTGGTGAGAAGGCAACAACTGTTGGCGCAATTATTAGAAAATGGAAGAAGTTCAAGATGACGGTCAATCACCCTTGGTCTGGGGCTCCATGCAAGATCTCACCTCGTGGGGCATCAATGATCATGAGGAAGGTGAGGGATCAGCCCAGAACTACACGGCAGGATCTGGTCAATGACCTGAAGAGAGCTGGGACCACAGTCTCAAAGAAAACCATTAGTAACACACTACGCCGTCATGGATTAAAATCCTGCAGCGCACGCAAGGTCCCCCTGCTCAAGCCAGCGCATGTCCAGGCCCTTCTGAAGTTTGCCAATGACCATCTGGATGATCCAGAGGAGGAATGGGAGAAGGTCATGTGGTCTGATGAGACAAAAATATAGCTTTTTGGTCTAAACTCCACTCGCCGTGTTTGGAGGAAAAAGAAGGATGAGTACAACCCCAAGAACACCATCTCAACCGTGAAGCATGGAGGTGGAAACATCATTCTTTGGGGATGCTTTTCTGCAAAGGGGACAGGGCGAATGCACCGTATTGAGGGGAGGATGGATGGGGCCATGTATCGCGAGATCTTGGCCAACAACCTCCTTCCCTCAGTAAGAGCATTGAAGATGGGTCGTGGCTGGGTCTTCCAGCATGACAACGACCCGAAACACACAGCCAGGGCAACTAAGGAGTGGCTCCGTAAGAAGCATCTCAAGGTCCTGGAGTGGCCTAGCCAGTCTCCAGACCTGAACCCAATAGAAAATCTTTGGAGGGAGCTGAAAGTCCGTATTGCCCAGCGACAGCCCCCAAACCTGAAGGATCTGGAGAAGGTCTGTATGGAGGAGTGGGCCAAAATCCCTGCTGCAGTGTGTGCAAACCTGGTCAAGAACTACAGGAAATGTATGATCTCTGTAATTGCAAACAAAGGTTTCTGTACCAAATATTAAGTTCTGCTTTTCTGATGTATCAAATACTTATTTCATGCAATAAAATGCAAATTAATTACTTAAAAATCATACAATGTGATTTTCTGGATATTTGTTTTAGATTCTGTCTCTCACAGTTGAAGTGTACCTATGATAAAAATTACAGACCTCTACATGCTTTGTAAGTAGGAAAACCTGCAAAATCGGCAGTGTATCAAATACTTGTTCTCCCCACTGTAGGTGTATCTAGGGGGAGTTTTATTTAGCTGAGCCTGCTAGCTAGCTAGAGCGTATGTTGCTAACGTTAACTAACTATCTAACGTTAGCTAGCTAGGAATTCCTGTAAAGTCACCGACATTATTTGTAATAACAATTGAGTTAGTTATATAATCTAACTAAACACTTAACTGCTACAAACTAATTTAAATTATAATAAATAAGGTTAACTTACCTGTTTTTCACTTTCCAGTGGCACCACAAGTGGGCATTTGATTTGTGCTTACTGTGTTACAGAAACTTCACGAACCAAAATGCATGTGCACCGAATTAAAGGCTAACTACACAAAAAAAATCAATGTTTCTTAGATTTTTTCAAAACGTGGTCCCCTGATGTGTTTTAAGCATTGTTATGAACACAGAAAAGGGGGGAAATTGAAAAAACAGGAGAACTAACAAAAAACGAGAAAACAGAATACAAATATATGATTTTAAAAGGCCATACCAATTTTTTTTCTGTGCGTGAATGCGCTTTAGAGTGTGTGTCATCCTGCAACACAGCATTTTGGGGGAAGCTGAGGTCAGGTCTAATATTGACTATGCACACAAGAGGGAAAGAGGTTAGGCCATCTGAGAAATGTTTTTGTGAAATATAATATATTATATACCGTTTAGCAGGAACTTTGATCCAAAGCGACTTACAGTCATGCGTGCATACATTTTTACATATGGGTAGTCCCGGGAATTGAGCCCACTATCCTGGCATTTCAAAGCTCTACAAAGACGCATGACTAGGTTATGAATGCTTTTTGAAAACTCAATTTAATATGATTTATAAAGCCTTTATTGAGCAGTGCTTATGCAACTCTTTGTAAAGCACAAGTGTATGTCATATTGATGGGTTATGCTGCACCCTGACTGGCACCCTGACTGGCGGCATCACTGCCTGGTATGGCAACTGCTCGGCCTCCGACCGCAAGGCACTACAGGAGGTAGTGCGAACGGCCCAGTACATCACTGGGGCCAAGCTTCCTGCCATCCAGGACCTCTATACCAGGCGGTGTCAGAGGAAGGCACTAAAAATTGTCAAATACTTCAGCCACCTTAGTCATAGACTGTTCTCTCTGCTACCACACGGCAAGCGGCACCAGAGTGCCAAGTCTAGGTCCAAAGAGGCTTCTAAACAGCTTCTACCCCCAAGCCATAAGACTCCTGAACATCTAATCGAATGGCTACCCAGACCATTTGCATTGACCCCCCCCTCCCCTCCCCTCCCCTCTTTACACCGCTGCTACTCTGTTGCTATCATAAATGCATAGTCACTTCAATAACTCTACCTACATGTACATACTACCTCAACTAACTGGTGCCCCCGCACATTGACTCTGTATCGGTACCCCCTGAATATAGTCTCGCTATTGTTATTTTACTGCTGCTCTTTAATTACTTGTTACTTTTATCTCTTATTCTTATCCATATTTTTTTGAAACTGCATTGTTGGTTAAGGGCTCGTAAGTAAGCATTTCACTGTTGTATTCGGCGCATGTGACTAATACAATTTGATTTGATTTGGTGGTTATGTTACAGAGTTACTGTATGCCACATTTATGAACCCTTTATAGAGCATGACATATGGTTATAGATGATTTGTGACACATTTATGTTGTGTTTATGAAGGCTTTATGCAGCCTTTATAAGCTGCACATCATTTAAAGAGGGACCATATGGATCAAATGGCAATTTGATTATAAACTCAGCAAAAAAAGAAACGGCCCTTTTTCAGGACCCTGTCTTTCAAAGATAATTGGTAAAAATCCAAATAGCTTTACAGATCTTCATTGTAAAGGGTTGAAACACTGTTTCCCATTCTTGTTCAATGAACCATAAACAATCAATGCACCTGTGGAACGGTCGTTAAGACACTAACAGCTACAGACGATAGGCAATTAAGGTCACAGTTATGAAAACTTAGGACACTAAAGAGGCATTTATACTGACTCTGAAAAACACCAAAAGAAAGATGCCCAATGTCCCTGCTCATCTTTGTGAACATGCCTTAGGCATGCATGCCGTAAGGAGGCATGAGGACTGCAGATGTGACCAGGGCAATAAATTGCAATGTCCGTACTGTGAGACGCCTAAGACAGCGCTACAGGAAGACAGGACGGACAGCTGATCGTCTTCGCAGTGGCAGACCACGTGTAACAACACCTGCACAGGATCAGTACATCCAAACATCACACCTGCGGGACAGAAACAGGATGGCAACAACAACTGCCCGAGTTACTCCAGGAACGCACAATCCCTCCATCAGTGCTCAGACTGTCTGAAATAGGCTGAGAGAGGCAGAACTGAGGGCTTGTAGGCCTGTTGTAAGGCAGGTCCTCACCAGACATCACTGGCAACAACGTCGCCTACGGGCACCCACCGCCGCTGGACCAGACAGGACTGTCAAAAAGTGCTATTCACTGACGAGTTGCGGTTTTGTCTCACCAGGGGAGATGGTTGGATTCGCGTTTATCGAGCGTTACACCGAGGCCTGTACTCTGGAGCGGGATCGATTTGGAGGTGGAGGGTCCATCATGGTCTGAGGTGCTGTGTCACAGCATCGTCGGACTGAGCTTGTTGTCATTGCTGGCAATCTCAATGCTGTGCGTAACAGAGAAGACATCCTCCTCCCTGATGTGGTACCCTTCCTGCAGGCTCATCCTGACATGACCCTCCAGCATGACAATGCCACCAGCCATACTGCCCGTTCTGTGCGTGATTTCCTGCAAGAGAGGAATGTCAGTGTTCTGCCATGGCCAGCAAAGAGCTCGGATCTCAATCCCATTGAGCACGTCTGGGACCTGTTAGATCGGAGGGTGAGGGCTAGGGCCATTCCCCCCAGATATGTACGGGAAGTTGCAAGTGCCTTGGTGGAAGAGTGGGGTAACATCTCACAGCAAGAACCGGCAAATCTGGTGCAGTCCATGAGGAGGAGATGCACTGCAGTACTTAATGCAGCTGGTGGCCACACCAGAAACTGACTTTTACTTTTGATTTTGATCCCCCCCTTTGTTCAGGGACACATTATTCCATTTCTGTTAGTCACATGTCTGTGGAACTTGTTCAGTTTATGTCTCAGTTGTTGAATCTTGTTATGTTCATACAAATATTTACACATGTTAAGTTTGCTGAAATAAATTTAGTTGACATTGAGAGGATGATTCTTTTTTTGCTGAGTTTATATTCCTGAAGTCCTGTCAAAAACATAAGGGAATATGGAATATGGAATTGATGGCAGAAATTGTTATAACTTTCCCAAATTATCAGAAGAGTAATGTGTTGTTTCCCTATGATGATCTTCAATAGTAGCTAAACGTAGCAAAGCAAACGCATCAGTTACGTTTGCTCACTTTGTATCGTCTAGTTTGTGTCTTACAGAGCAATTGGTGGATACTAACCCAATGTGGGCACTATAAGCATGTGAGAAAGTGAAGGAAAACACATCCTTACCAGTCTGAGCTGATGAAGCATCCACATTCACCCATACCACCAGACACAGCAGAGTCAGTGATGATTTCATGTTGAGCAAATGGTAGATGCAGTAAAAATGGAAGGAGTAGAACATAAATAAACAGTGTCTATCCCAAAGTTAATGTTTGTCTACAGAGTTACAGCCCCTAGGGAGCAATGAAGAGGACTTCTGTGAAGGGGGACTGACCCAAAATACTGGAAAACTCCAATACATGGAATTTAATCAAACCAGCACTGTGGTAAAAGCACAGTTCTTGTGAAAATGCTGAATGTAGGAACTGTGTTGGTTCAGTCTGTTAATAATAGGTCAGAAAACACCTCATTTTAATTTGAATGATTTTAATTTGTAGTATTTTTAAGACCACCTATATTTGATATCAGAATAAATAACTTGTGTGCTCGGTCTTCCACTATTGTTCAGCTACATGAGATAGAGACATTTCTACAGTAATCTGATGTTCTTAAATTAAGAGCTAAACAAGCATTGAGTGGTACAGGTATCACATACTGTAGTTAGAATGTGGTCAAGGGGCCTCCCGGGTGGCGCAGTGGTCTAGGGCACTGCATCGCAGTGCTAGTTGCACCACCAGAGCCTCTGGGGGCGCGCCCAGGCTCTGTCGCAGCCGGCCGCGACCGGGAGGTCCGTGGGGCGACGCACAATTGGCCTAGCGTCGTCCGGGTTAGGGAGGGTTTGGCCGGTAGGGATATCCTTGTCTCATCGCGCTCCAGCGACTCCTGTGGCAGGCCGGGCGCAGTGCGCGCTAACCAAGGGGGCCAGGTACACGGTGTTTCCTCCGACACATTGGTGCGGCTGGCTTCCGGGTTGGAGGCGCGCTGTGTTAAGAAGCAGCGCGGCTTGGTTGGGTTGTGCTTCGGAGGACGCATGGCTTTCGACCTTCGTCTCTCCCGAGCCCGTACGGGAGTTGTAGCGATGAGACAAGATAGTAATTACTAGCGATTGGATACCACGAAAATTGGGGAGAAAAGGGGATCAAATTTTCAAAAAGAAAAAAAAAGAAAAAAGAATGTGGATAAGATCCACTGAAACATTTAGTCATTATTCAATCACAAAACTGTACTAACATAACCCTTACTGTACATAAACCTTGTTCACTGTCTATTGACATGGCTAATGTTTGTTCCAGCAAGCCAGTGCCACCTTTTCCCATCAAGCCATGTTTTCCAGGGGCAAAAGGGGAGGGACAAAATCAATTTCTGCACCTTGGGAGTATGTCTGTACTGCCATTGCTCACCGTAGCCCCACATTAGCCAACCAACTCGACAAACCATACATAAAACATGACATTAAACATTTTCTTGCATATGAGAATTGAAGGACAATATTCCTGCTTAAATGATCAGGATGCCAGCAACAGGAAGGAACACGTCATCAAGGCACTATGTGATGACGATGCAGTTGTACACCACATAAGTTTTTTTTATAAATATTGTCTGGTTGCTAAGATATTGGGAAAAAATCCTTTATGTGTCTTTATATTGAACTTTGAAAAATTCATTCCCACACCACTAACGTTAGAAAGCTTGGTGTTGTGTGTGTTTGTGTGGTGTGTGTGTTTGTGTGTGTGTTTGTGTGTGTATGATATTCCATGAAACAATTAAAAGAATCAAGAGTAGATGAGTAAATATGAACCAGCAGCACTTTATTTAATGTTGGACAATCATGAAATAACATACATTTATTCAGACAATGAATATGTAAATAATTTGAGCAAACTATTGACAGGGGTTATTCATTGACATGTTTTCCCAACAAGCTAGTGGCCGTCTCTTCCCGTAAGACGAAGCCACTATTGGCAATGAGGTAAGTTCATGACCCCGTTTATACACTGCTGACGAAAATCAACGCTACCTGGGCTCAGTCTAAGATAACCAGTACACTTAAAAGTGATATGATCTCCATGTGTGGCATAGCGTTTATTTTGATCTCCCGGAGGATATTTAAATTGGATGTTCTGTGTGTTCATCAGCTCTTCATCCACAGTGCAGGGTTCTGAAATGAGAAGATTGTACATGAATCAGCAGGTGAATGTGTCCTTCAAGGGCCACTGATATTTAGTTGTTTTTAATTCAAGAAATCACTATACCCATAGATACTTCAGGAAAGTCACTTGTCAATGCCTCAGTAGCATGGTTCAACAGTTGCATTTCAACTCAGGATGCATTTTTAAATAATAGTGAATCAGTTGATCCTTTCCGATCATTAAAGGGGAGTTAAGTTAGCAAGCGAGGGATTGGGTAGGAATTGGGCCAATGTAATTTTAGAGAGAACTTACTCAGGCAGGTTATCGGTCCTGTCCAGATCCCGTCACGACACGTCTTGTACGCTGAAGGGGGCTCAAGGATGTAGTATTTCTGGCAGGCATAATGAACTGATTCCCCGTGTCTGTAGCGTTCTCTGGTATCGTCCGTTGTGTCTCCGTTAATGAGATGTGGAGGTGGTCCGCAGAAATACTTGGGCTCTAGGAAGACATGAGTGAGGTTATAAAAGTACCTTTACTAGTCCTGTATTCAGGGATGGTCCTGGCCATTGCTGCCTGTATTAGCGGACCGATACAGACGTTTGTATCTTCATACCATTGTGGTCACTACAAGCATGTGAGAAAGTGAAGGAAAACACATCCTTACCAGTCTGAGCTGATGAAGCATCCACATTCACCCATACCACCAGACACAGCAGAGTCAGAGATGATTTCATGTTGAGCAAATGGTAGATGCTGTTAAAATGGAAGGAGTAGAACATAAATAAACAGTGTCTATCCCAAAGTTAATGTTTGTCTACAGAGTTCCAGCCCCCAGGGAGCACTGAAGAGTGGGGGACTGATCCAAAATACTGGAATACTCAAACATATTGATTTCAATCTATTGCAGTAGAATCACAGGAAATATCACACAGTTTTTGTGACAAGGCAAAATAGAAAAAGGCTCTGTCTGGTGGAAGTGCCCTCCAAAACATGGACATACAGTGATTGGACTGCTGTGTCATCACCTCTAGCAATGGGCTAATTATTCTTTCCAAGACATTCTGTGTTGCTATAGCCTTTGCTTTGTATTATAAAAGGTTTCATTTTTGGTTGAATAGAACCTAATTTATTTTGCCATGTATATATATGCGCCACATAAAAAATATAATGCTATAAATCCCTAGAAAGATAAAGATATTGCTAAGCAGCAGAAGGACCTCAGTGTCTGCCAGGATAACTAACTACTACAGTATTTCAGGACAGCTGAAGAGAAAACATACAGTTACAGGCCCAGGCCACTAGAGGGCCTGGTCACGCCTTAAAGGGAAATTTCACCCTGGCTCTGCTACAGCATATTGTCAGTACTATATGGTCTGAAAGATACTCTTTGGTCTTCAGGCTACATCCAACAACCTGTAACCCCAAGCTCGTTCAATATGACCACCTGCAACCCCAAGCTCGTTTGATATGACCACCTGCAACCCCAAGCTCGTTTGATATGACCACCTGTAACCCCAAGCTCGTTTGATATTTAACAAACATCAAAATGATCCAAACAACAAGCTGGAACGAGCTTGGGGTTACAGGTGGTTGGATGTATCCTGAGGACCACAGAGTACCTTCCGGACCATGTCATCAAACAAGTCTCACCCCTTTCTCTTTTTACCTGTTCTCTTTGTAAAACTCAGGTCATCTGGAGTCCTTCCACAGTGCTCTGCTGAAAAATACCCTAAAGCGGCAGCATTTTGGGTTCACCAGCATGAGGGAAGGGGCACACCTTGCGGTTATGGTGCACAACAAGATTGTGGGACAAAAGAGAACAAGGGACACTGGACCCCCCCCCCCCCCCCCCCCCCAAAAAAAACCCCCAGTAATGACACAACCACCTCATTCTTCTCTCTGCAGATTCTCAAAACACAATACAAAAACATGGCTCCAAAAATCCATGCCAAGAGCTTCTATTGGCAAGAATGATCTGTCAAAGTCAATGGACAGGGTGAGGATTACAGATAAGTCTTTGAGATGAGAAAGGGGTTTTGTGTTATTGTGTATGAGAACGATTTGAAAGGTGCCATACACAACAATTCATACTGTATAAGAACTGCCCTCCTGAGACTTTTCACAGCCCCCCAGCCCATGCACTTAGTGTAGGCTGATCTTTCCTCTCAAAAGAAGCACCTAATGTCCCTCATTGTCCCTAAAAAATACACTAGTGTGTCTCTAAACACTTATATCCCAATTGGTTGACACCTTTACCAACAATAGCATGTTGCCCTACATCCCTACATTTTTTAAAATGGTAACACCACAAATATGTCTTTTCAAGAGTACAATTCTTCTGCAAGAGGCCCCAACAGTTGGTGCTTAATGTCTATGAGCCCGACACCACTTCTGTCGTGACTGAGCCTGGTTAATATGACCTGATGACTCCTCCAGTCTCCCAGCAGAACTCTGGAAACACTGAAACAAGGAAGAAGAAGTGGAAGAAGGACAGGAAGAGGCCCCAGCCACAAGCAGCTAGAGAGCAGCAAGGCCCCGTCAAAGGCAGGGAGGAAGTGGTGGGTGTGGCTAGACTGTATGCAGATGTTCCTCTGCCAAGAGGCTCATCTTATACGGCAACACCACCGTTGAACTCAAGCCCTGGATTAAAGCTACTGGAGCTGCTTGATGGCATGTGGGCCATGAAGCAGATGTCACCATGGACTGTCATCACGTACTGTATGAAGGAACCAATGTGTTACCTAATATTGTTTAGACATGTGTAAAGAATACAATGTGTTACTCAGCAAACTGGATGTAGTCTATCACATTGCCATCCGTTTTGTTACCAAAGCCCCGTATACTATCCACCACTGTGACCTGTACGCTCTCGTTGGCTGGCCCTCACTACGTACTCATCGCCAAACCCACTGGCACCAGGTAATCTATAAGTCTTCGCTAGGTAAAGCCCCGCCATATCTCAGCTCACTGGTCACCATAGCTACACCCACCAGTAGCACGCGCTCCAGCAGGTATATTTCACTGGTCATCCCCAAAGTCAACACTTCCTTTGGCCGCCTTTCCTTCCCGTTCTCTGCTGCCAATGACTGGAACAAATTGCAATAATCACTGAAGCTGGAGTCTTATATCTCCCTCTCTAACTTTAAGCATCAGCTGTCAGAGCAGCTTACCGATCACTGTACCTATACACGGCAAATCTGTAAATAGCACACCCAACTACCGCATCCCCATATTGTTATTTATCCTCTTGCTCTATTGCACCCCGGTATCTCTACTTGCACATCATCATCTGCACATCTATCACTCCAGTGTTAATGCGAAATTGTAATTATTTAGCCTCTATGGCCTATTTATTGCCTTACCTCCCTACTCTTCTACATTTGCACACACTGTACATAGATGTTTCTATTGTGTTATTGACTGTATGTTTGTTTATGTGTAACTCTGTGTTGTTGTTTTTGTCGCACTGCTTTGCTTTATCTTGGCCAGGTCGCTGTTGTAAATGAGATGGCCTACCTGGTTAAATAAAGGTGAAATAAATAAAACATTTGTAGTATGTTGAACTATACTGTATATACTATACTATTGTCTTTCCAATGTGCTTCTGCTTAATGATGACTGAACCTAATATACAGGCAAAGAAGGATTTGTCTTGCTGGCCTAACAGCAGCCAAGAGAATGGTTGCCTTACAATGGCAAGCCCCACACACTCTGCCATGTCAGCAATTTCCTCATTCATAGACATTGCTCAACTGTCGATCTGTCAACTGCATGATGAAAAATCAGACAATATTGACATTTGGAATACAACTCGACAGCTTAAAATCACTACTTTGACACTGTATGTACATTTGCTTAACTTAATGTTTCTGTTAAAGTTAGTGTTTTTGATCACTCGGTATACGTTCTCTGTACATTTTTTTTTGGGGGGGGGGGGGGGGGGGGATTATGGAGGGATTATGTAAGGTCCTGTGGAGGGGAGTAGGTGGGAGGATTAATGTGTATTAGTGGAATGTCTGTTGGTTTGTGTCTTTTTGTCCTGTTAAACCCCCCAAAAGGTACAAAATGTAAAACTAAACTATATTATACTATACTTGTTCTTCCACTAGTGTTGCAATTATTGTTTTAGCTAAATAATATACATACATATCTACAATATTCTAATATACATACTGTAGGTTTAGAGCTAGCCTCATCTACCAGTGAGGTTAAGGCTTGTGGATGAGGATAGTTTAGAGCTAGCCTCATCTACCAGTGAGGTTAAGGCTTGTGGCTGAGGATAGTTTAGAGCTAGCCTCATCTACCAGTGAGGTTAAGGCTTGTGTCTGAGGATAGTTTAGAGCTAAAAAGACATTGAGGGCTACAGTTAGTTTGAATGCTGATAGGCTCCATTAAAACATTTGTATGGTCATTATTGAATCACAAAAGATGTTGAACAACAAATACTGTACTTACATAACCCTTA
Organism: Salvelinus alpinus; assembly: GCF_045679555.1. Classification (NCBI taxonomy): domain Eukaryota; kingdom Metazoa; phylum Chordata; class Actinopteri; order Salmoniformes; family Salmonidae; genus Salvelinus; species Salvelinus alpinus. The sequence continues at coordinate 45,259,612 of NC_092101.1, read as the reverse complement.
CATAAGTCTGGTTAACTGTCTATGGACATGTCCTTCAGAATGTTTGTTCCAGGAAGGCAAAATCACTGTTTCCCATAAAGCCATGTTTTCCAGGGGCGAAATGGGAAGGCCAAAATCAATTTCTACACCTCGGGAGCATGCCAGGGTTTAGCAAATATTACCTTACCAACTAAACAAAACATTAAACGTTTTCTTGCATTTGAGAATTTAAAGTCAATATTCCTGCCTTAATGTTCAAGATTCACTCAATGACGATAAGGTAGTTGAAATGCAGGGCAAAGAACACCACAGGAATATTTTTGATAGATATTGTCTGGCTGCTTCAATATTGTAAAACATACCTGATGATAATATTCCTAGATAACAATGAACTAAAGAGTAGATGAGTAAATATGAACCAGAGGCACTTTATTTAATGTTGGACAATCATGAAACCATGACTCTGTAAATCATTTGAGCAAACTATTGACAGGGGTTATTCATTTACATGTTCGTCCAACAAGACAGTAGCCATCACTTTCCGTAAGCTGAGATCAATATGGGCAAAGAGGTAAAGTCATGACCCCCATGTATACACTGCTGATGAAAACCAACACTACCTGGCTAAGTCTACTATGACCAGCACACTTAACAGTGATATGACCCCATGTATACACTGCTGATGAAAACCAACACTACCTGGCTAAGTCTACTATGACCAGCACACTTAACAGTGATATGACCCCATGTATACACTGCTGATGAAAACCAACACTACCTGGCTAAGTCTACTATGACCAGTACACTTAACAGTGATATGACCCCATGTATACACTGCTGATGAAAACCAACACTACCTGGCTAAGTCTACTATGACCAGCACACTTAACAGTGATATGACCCCATGTATACACTGCTGATGAAAACCAACACTACCTGGCTAAGTCTACTATGACCAGCACACTTAACAGAGATATGATTCCATGTATACACTGCTGATGAAAACCAACACTACCTGGCTAAGTCTACTATGACCAGCACACTTAACAGAGATATGATTCCATGTATACACTGCTGATGAAAACCAACACTACCTGGCTAAGTCTACTATGACCAGCACACTTAACAGAGATATGATCCCCATGTGGTAAATAGAGTGTCTTTTTATTTTCCGTCCAATATGCTCATTGGATGTTCTGTGTGTTCATCAGCTGTTCATCCCAAACTGGATAAGGTTACAAGGGCCCAGAGTTCTGAAACAAGAAGATGGTACAGGAATCAGTGTGTGAAAATGTCCTGAAGATCAGGTGGCATTGCAGTTGGGCTCCGTTCCAATTTTCTCCCTCACTCCAATCCCTAGGCCCTTATTACCTCCCCTGGCTAGTCAGAGATCACAGGGGGGCTTTGAAAGGGAATTGATCCCAACAATCCACCATGATCTGTGAATGGGAGTGAGCATGGGAATAGGATAGGGATGTGAGCGTGTGATTGGATATGAATCAGGTAAACGTTGTTTTAGAGATATAACTAATTCAGGCATGTCATCTCTCCAACCCAGATCCCGTTACGACACGTCTTGTAGGATGAAAGGCTATTAAGGGTGTAGTAAGACTGGCAGTCATAATGAACTGATTCTCTGTTTCTGTAACATTCTCTGGTACGGCCCATCGTGTCTCTGTTAATGAGATGTGGAGGTGGTCCACAGAAATCCTTGGGCTCTAGGAAGACATGAGTGAGGTCATTAAAGTACTAGTGATAAAATGTACCCAGCTGCTTTCATTCCCAGCAAGAATAGCAAACTTTCCAGAAATCTTCCCTACCCTTTCTGAAATGCTTTATTTTGCTTAATGTTGTGTGTGAGTTGTAGATAATTGTAAATCTACTTTAAACAATAAATAAGTTGGTTGTGTTGCATTATTTTCCCAATGTGCTAAATCAATACAAATACAATTTACCATCACAAAGTGGAAAGGAGTGACCCCACTGTCCATTGGTTGTGCAGGTGACCTCTGATTCCCCATTCAGAACGTGTCTAGCGTTGCTGCACTCAAACTGTAGCCTGTGTCCATACTTCATGGTGCTGTTGTTTTGGAGAACTCCTAACACATTCACATTATTATTATTATATATTTTTTAAATTTTACCCCCTTTTTCTCCCCAATTTCGTGGTATCCAATTGTTAGTATTACTATCTTGTCTCATCGCTACAACTCCCGTACGGGCTCGGGAGAGACGAAGGTCGAAGGCCATGCGTCCTCCGAAACACAACCCAACCTAGCGGCACTGCTTCTTAACACAGCGCACATCCAACCAGGAAGCCAGCCGCAATGTGCAAGTAGAGATACTGGAGTGCAAAGGAGAAACAAATAAAAAAATGAATAACAATATGGGGATGAGGTAGTTGGATAGGCTATTTACAGATGGGCTATGTGCAGTGATATGTGAGCTGCTCTAAAAGCTGATGCTTAAAGTTAGTGAGGGAGATATGAGTCTCCAGCTTCAGTGATTTTTGCAATTCGTTCCAGTCATTGGCAGCAGAGAACTGGAAGGAAATGTGGCCAAAGGCGGAATATGCTTTGGGGGAGGACCAGTGAAAGATACCTGCTGGAGCGCGTGCCACGGGTGGGTGCTGCTATGGTTACTAGTGAACTGAGATAAGGCGGGGCTTTACCTAGAAAAGACTTATAGATGAAGCCACTGGAGCCAGTGGGTTTGGCGACGAATATGAAGAGAGGGCCAGCCAACGAGAGCGTACAGGTCACAGTGGTGGGTAGTATATGGGGCTTTGGTGACAAAATGGATGGCACTGTGATAGACTGCATCCAATTTGCTGAGTAGAGTGTTGGAGGCTATTTTATAAATGACATCTCCAAAGTCAAGGATTGGTAGGATAGTCAGTTTTACGAGGGTATGTTTGGCAGCATGAGTGAAGGAGGCTTTGATGCAAAATAGGAAGCCGATTCTAGATTTAATTTTGGATTGGAGATGCTTAATGTGAGTCTGGAAGGAGAGTTTACAGTCTAACCAGACACCTATTTGTAATTGTCCACATATTCTAAGTCAGAACTGTCCAGAGCAGTGATGCTGGACAGGCGTGCAGTTGCGGGCAGCGATCGGTTGAAGAGCATGTATTTAGTTTTACTTGCATTTAAGAGCAGTTGGAGGCCATGGAAGTAGTGGTGTATGGCGGTTTGTTAACACAGTGTCCAAAGAAGGGGCAGAAGTATACAAAATGGTGTCGTCTGCGTAGATTTGGATCAGAGATTCACCAGCAGCAAGAGCGACATCATTGATGAATACAGAGAAAAGGCCCGAGAATTGAACCCTGTGGCACCCCCATTGAGACTGCCAGAGGTCCGGACAACAGGCCCTCCAATTTGACACACTGAACTCTGTCTTTGAAGTAGTTGGTGAACCAGGCGAGTCAGTCATTTGAGAAACCAAGGCTATTGAGTCTTCAGATAAGAATGTGGTGATTGACAGAGTCGAAAGCCTTGGCCAGGTCGATGAATACGGCTGCACAGTATTGTCTTTTATCGATGGCGGTTATGATATCGTTTAGGAACTTGAGCGTGGCTGAGGTGCACCCATGACCAGCTCGGAAACCAGATTGCATAGCGGAGAAGGTACGGTGGGATTCGAAATGTTCGGAGATCTGTTTGTTAACTTGGCTTTCGAAGACCTTAGAAAGGCAGGCTAGGATAGATACAGGTCTTTAACAGTTTGGGTCTAGAGTGTCTCCCCCTTTGAAGAGGGGGATGACTGCGGCGCCTTTCCAATCTTTGGGGATCTCAGATGATACGAAAGAGAGGCTGAACAGGCCAGTAATAGGGGTTACAACAATTGCGGCAGATAATTTTAGAAAGAGAGGGTCCAGATTGTCTAGCTCCGCTGATTTGTAGGGGTCCAGATTTTGCAGCTCTTTCAGAACATCAGCTATCTGGATTTGGGTGAAGGAGAAATGGGGGAGGCTTGGGCAAGTTGCTGTTGGCGGTGCAGGGCTCTTGACCGGGGTAGGGGTAGCCAGGTGGAAAGCATGGCCAGCCGTAGAACAATGCTTATTGAAATTCTCAATTATCCTGGATTTATCGGTGGTGATAGTGTTTCCTAGCCTCAGTGCAGTGGGCAGCTGGGAGGAGGTGCTCTTATTCTCCATGGACTTTAGAGTGTCCCAGAACTTTTTGGAGTTAGTGCTACAGGATGCAAATTTATGTTTGAAAAAGCTAGCCTTTGCTTTCCTAAATGCCTGTGTATATTGGTTCCTAACTTCCCTGAAAAGTTACATATCGCGGGGGCTATTCGATGCTAATGCTGTACGGCACAGGATGTTTTTGTGCTGGTCAAGGGCAGTCAGGTCTGGAGTGAACCAAGGGCTATATCTGTTCCTGGTTCTACATTTTTTGAATCTTTTGAAATTCCTCAACATACTCAAAAAGTTCTACAGCTGCACCATCGAGAGCCTCCTGACTGGTTGCATCACTGCCTGGTATGGCAACTGCTTGGCCTCCGACCGCAAGGCACGACAGAGGGTAGTGCAAACGGCCCAGTACATCACTGGGGCCAAGCTTCCTGCCATCCAGGACCTCTACACCAGGCGGTGTCAGAGGAAGGCCCTGACAATTGGCAAAGCCTCCAGCCACCCTAGTCATAGACAGCTCTCTCTGCTACCATGCGGCAAATGATACCGGAGCGCCAAGTCTAGGTCCAAGAGGCTTCTGAACAGCTTCTACCCCCAAGCCATAAGACTCCTGAATATCTAGTTAAATGGCTACCCAGACTATTCACATTGCCCCCCCCCCCTCTCCACACCACTGCCACTCTCTGTTGTCATCTATGCATAGTCACTTTAATTAAACTAAGTAAGACCTGGATGGACCACTCCCTGTGTTTTGGTTAGCGCGCCAGGAGGTTGTAAAAGGTTAGGTAAGTAGTGGGTAGGACTCAAACTTTTACTTTCTTTGCTTTGGTTCCGTCCAGCCCCTTTTACCCACATTACCATGTTATGGAAATAAATTCCCTGTAAACGGATATAGTCTCTGTCATCCTTACCCGCACCTACAATCACATACCTCTTTCACTCCACGGGGACTTGAGTTGTAGCAGGGTGTTGCGTTCCCTCCAAGAGGTGTACGTAACACATGTCAGTTAAGAACAAATTCTTATTTACAATGATGGCCTACACCGGGCAAACCCGGAAGACGCTGGGCCAATTGTGCGCCGCCCTATGTGACTCCCTGTCACTGCCTGTTGTGATACAGCCTTGAATTGAACCTGGGTGCCGCCTCATGCGCTGAGATGCAGTGCCTTAGACCGCTGCACCACTCGGGAGCCCCTCATGCAAGGGTTTGTCCAATATTAGCCTATCAACTAAACAAAACATTCATAACATTATATTAAATGTTTGCTTGCATATAATTGAAGGTCAATATTTCTGCCTTAATGTTCAGGAATACATGGCAAGGAACACCACAGGGACATTTTAATAGATATGGTCTGGCGGTTTCAGTATCGTGTAAAATACTTGATGAAATTCCCAGATGAACTAAAGAGTAAATGAAACATATTCATGTTGTGCAATCAATTATATATGGATATGTTTGTCCAAGACAGTTTCCAGTAATCACATTCAGTAAGCTGAGATCGCCAGAGGAAAGAAGTAAAACAAAAAAACAGGACCAACAGACATTACTTATACTGTCCTGAGACCCTGAAGAAGATCTACTCTAGTAGCTATAGGTGGATGATAAGAGACAACTGATTTACAAGAACAATCAATGACAGGTGATACTGACCTGAGAAATAGTTTGTCAGCTTTAATGTGTATTTGTTAGGTTAACATCTGTAAATCATCTTATTCTGCTTTGTAAAGACTCATGGAGACAACGTGTCATCTCTTTTCCACAACTTTATTGTCTTCCTTGATAAGGACAATCATAACAACAGTTGTTCACTTATTACACCTTCAGATAATGAATCACACAGCTGGGAGATACAGGAGAATATTCACACATTATAGAGCGTGTTGGTCTAATCCTGAATGCTGATTGGTTAAGACCGCATTCCAGCCGGTGCCTATTCCACAAGCTACCACCGGCTAAATCTATGATGTTAAAATGCCTATTTACTCTGTTCCAACTGACTGTGCAATCCACTGTCTCATCAGCCCAGCCAGGCAATTTATAAACTTGAAACAATGATGATAAAATGTCAAATGTTGAAAAAGACACTACATGTATTCCATTACTGGCTGGCTCACATTTTTTCTAAACCTAAATTAAACAAGCGACAAAGACACCACAAAAGCAAATGAGTCATCTCCTTGCATATAAAGGTGGCTTTGTAAGGATTCTTGAATTTGATGGAGGGAACATCATGACTCTGTAGGAATGAAATCACATGACAAGATAATCAGTCGGTTGAGTAATACTGTGGATCACTCCAACTATAGATCAGTCTGTGGAGTAATACTGCTGATCACTGCTATTATAGAGGAGAGTCTGTGGCGTAATACTGCTGACCACTCCTACTATAGAGGATATTAGACAGTGTTTAACCATGTGACCTTTAATCTGTGTGTCAATGATTGGAGAAATGATTCCTGCTTGATGTGATACTCCAACATGTTTCTGTTATGCTTCACTGATAAGCCATCACTCACTGTTCATATTACTGTTTATAATACTGCTTATAGTACTGTTCATAGTACTGTTTACAATGCTTTTTATAATTCTGTTTATAATATGGTTCATAATACTGTCTCTATACTTTTCATAATTGTTTATAATACTGTTGATAACTGTGTATAATACTGTTAAAATACTGTTCATAATATGGTGTATAATATTTGACTTCAGACATTTGCTCTGCCTTTACTCCTACTACAGGTTTGTGATTTTTAGGACATGCCATTCTCCTTGTTAATTTAACTTACCCATTATGTTCATCATCTACCTATGAATAACGACGGCTACCTAAAAAGCAAAGAACAAATGCTTTTGGTTATACAGTCAGAGCTTACACATAGTGGCCTCATTGAATAATATCAAACAGGTTGATTGATTTTAATAAAAAATGTTTCAATCAAAATGAGTAAATACTATCCATTTGTATTGTATTAATCCACAGTAGATGGCTCACAGGGCATCCTGGACTTATGCATTCTATATATCAGATGATGTTAACCTGTTAATGTTGAGAGAATGACTATCTTACACTGATGGGTGTTCCTTTACATGATATGAACTTACATATAGGTATGTGTTCTCCATACTGTATCGCTCCATCATCACACTTCACCTCAATTTTTTTTATATTCCGTAGAAAATGTTTGTATTCATGGTAATATCCCTCTTTGCAATGGAGAGTCTTTTTTTCACCGTGCGCAATATTCTCTTTCTTGGGTAAATTCTTTAGATTGTACTCTTTATCAAAAGTGGAAATCTCACAAGGCCCTGATGGAAATGAAACCCAGTAATTATTTCATTCACTCAGTGTACAGTACATATTCATACATTTATATACTCATATACACTTGACATGTAGATATTACACCATGTTCATACCAGTTGAAAAGAATGTACTTACGTAAACACTTTGGAGGGCTCGGCCATTTTCCATTCTGACATCTGATGCTGCCTGTGAAACTCAGAGTATACTGTCTGCTGCATTGGTAGGACACCTCTGTAATAACATCTTCAACATCTCTCTTTTCCTTGGTGAAATCTCCATTAGTAATAGGAGGAGGATCAGGACAGCTTGCTAGATTAAACAGGGATCATAATACCGTACCATGAAAATACATTACAATGATTCAGTACCAGGATAGTACAATACCATGAAAATATATTACAATGATTCAGTACCATGATAATACACTACACTACCATGATAATATAGTACCAGGATAATACAATACCATGATAATACAGTACCATAGACTTAAGACTTACATTTACACTCAACTGGCATGTGCCATTCTCCATTCTTGCAAGTTGCTTTTCCTCCAGGGCCTTTGTATGGGCTAATGCATGTATAATCTATTTGGTTCCCACTTTTACTCTTAGTACTTTTAAAATGTGCTACTTTTTACTTTTACTTGAGTAGTATTTTACACCAGTACTTTTACTTCTACTTGATTACAATTTCATTAAAGTAACAGTACTTCTACTTGAGTAGGATTTTACAGTACTCTTTCCACCCCTGCTGTACAGTAATACACAGTGACACACCTGTCTATTCCTCCTTATATCCTCAATATGATGCATGCTCCCTTTATTTCTGGGAGAAACAATGGCATGAAACATTACAGAACGCATTTTGTGACACATCGTTCAGTTAACAGCGCACTTAGAGGATCTGTTCTACAAAGCATTTACCAAATCATTACATTTTGGCCAAGCTGTCAGTTTGGTAAAAGCACTGAACAGAGCAATATCTGGAAAAACAAATCGGAGCAAAGTGAGTGAATGTTCATGCCATTACCAATTCCACACCAAATCATCAAATAGGGAATAAAGCAATAGGCTAAAATCTGATGCTTGATCTTTCCAGTAGCCTTAAACCTTCTGGATCAGTGTCTTGACTCTGATTTGTGGTTTTAAATCCGGTTTTACAGTTGTAACGCTGAGTTTCTCTCAATTGACCCCTCTGCCAGCGGTAGGGAAAACTCACAAGAGAGTCACGTGGATCACCACATGTTATCCCTACAATGATACAGATGTTTAATGTTAGCATGAATCATACCGCAACTGACTAGGTATCCCCCTTTCCCTTTTTCTCTTGACCTGTACAGTAATACACAGTGATTAAACTATGTATACTGTACACCAATACACTCTCAATATATAACACTACAATATACTCTCCAGTATGAACATACGTTCACCATCTGTTGTAGAAGATGACCACTTTCCATGCTCTTTGCATGTTATCAACAATCAGTTCCAAACTGCCTGTGGAAGCAATGTCAGTACAAGAACTGTTTGTCGGGAGCTTCATGAAATGGGTTTCCTTGGCCGAGCAGCCTAAGATCACCATGTACAATGCCAAGCGTCGGCTGGAGTGGTGTAAAGCTCACCACCATTGGTCTCTAGAGCATTGGAAATGTGTTCTCTGGAGTCATGAATCACGTTTTACCATCTGGTAGTCTGACGGACGAATCTAGGTTTGGCGGATGCCATGATAACACTACCTGCCCCAATTCATAGTGGCAACTTTAAAGTTTGGTGAAGGAACAATAATGGTCTGGGGCTGTTTTTCATGGTTTGGGCCCCTTTATTCAAGTGAAGGGAAATCTTAATGCTACAGCATACAATTACATTCTAGACGATTCTGTGCTTCCAACTTTGTGGCAACAGTTTGGGGAAGGGCATTTTCTGTTTCAACATGACAGCGAAATGTCAGTATAAAGACAAAGTGGAGTCACAATTCAATGGCTCAGACACGAGACGTATGTGGCTGGGTCTACAGACAATCACGGACTACAAAAAGAAAACCAGCCACTTCACGGGTACCGACGTCTTGCTTCCAGACAAACTAAACACCTTCTTTTTCCGCTTTGAGGATAATACAGTGCCACCGACGCGGCCTACTCCCAAGGACTGTGTGTTCTCCTTCTCCATGGCCGACGTGAGTAAGACATTTAAATGTGTTATCCCTCGCAAGGCTACCGGCCCAGACGACATCCCTAGCCGCGTCCTCAGATGCTTCAAGATGGCCACTATTGATCCTGTACCCAAGAAGGCAAAGGTAACTGAACTAAATGACTATCACCCCGTAGCACTTACTTCTGTCATCATGAAGTGCTTTGAGAGACTAGTCAAGGATCATATCACCTCCACCTTACCTGTCACCTTACCGCCCCAATAGGTCCACAGAAGATGCAATCGCCATCACACTGCACACTGCCCTATTCCATCTGGACAAAAGGAATACCTATGTAAGAATGCTGTTCATTGACTACAGCTCAGCATTCAACACCATAGTACCCTCCAAGCTCATCATTAGGCTTGAGGCCCTGGATCTCAACCCGCCCTGTGTGATTGGGTCCTGGACTTCCTGATGGTTCGCCCCCAGGTGGTGAAGGTAGGAAAAAACATCTACACTTCGCTGATCCTCACCACTGAAGCCCCATAAGGGTGCGTGCTAAGCCCCCTCCTGTACTCCCTGTACAGCCATGACTGTGTGGCCATGCACGCCTCCAACTTGATCATCAAGTTTGCAGACAACATAACAGTAGAAGGCTTGATCACCAACAATGACGAGACATTCTATAGGGAGGAGGTGAGGGCACTAGGAGTGTGGTGTCAGGAAAACAACCTTTCACTCAATGTCAACAAAATAAAGGAGATGATCGTGGACTTCAGGAAACAGCAGAGGTAGTTCCCCCCTATCCACATCGTCGGGACAGTAGTGGAGAAGATGGAAAGTTTTAAGTTCCTCGGCGTGCACATCACAGACAAACTGAAATGGTCCACCCACACAGACAGTGTGGTGAAGAAGGCCCAACAGCACCTCTTCAACCTCAAGAGGCTGAAGAAATTTGGCTTGTCACCTAAAACCCTCACAAACTGTATCAGATGCACAATTGAGAGCATTCTGTTGGGCTTGTTCACCACCTGGTACGGCAACTGCACCGCCCACAACAGAAGGGCTCTCCAGAGGGTGGTGCGGTCTGCACAACACATCACCGGGGGCAAGTTACCTGCCTTTCAAGACACCTACAGCACCTGATGTCACAGGACAACAACCACCCGAGCCACTGCCTGTACACCCCGCTACCATTCAGAAGGTGTGCATCAAAGCTGGGGCCGAGAGACTGAAAAACAGCTTCTATCTCAGGCCATCAGACTGTTATACAGCCATCACTAACACAGAGAGGCTGCTGCCTACATTCAGACTTGAAATCATTTGCCACTCTAACAAATGGATCACTAGTCACTTTTTATTAATGCCACTTTAATAATGATATTTACATATCTTGCATTACTCATCCCATATGTAAAAACTGTATTTTATACATCTATTGCATCTTGCCTACGCCGCTCAGTCATTGCTCATCCATATATTTATATGTACATATTCTTATTCCATCCCTTTACTTAGATTTGTCTGTACTAGGTAGTTGTTGTGGAATTGTTAGATTACTTCTTAGATATTGTTGCACTGTCGGAACTAGAAGCACAAGCCTTTCGCTGCACTTGCAATAACATCTGCTAACCATATGTATATGACCAATACAATTGGATTTGATTTGAAAAACACAGTGCGCAAAGTGAGGTCCGTAAAGAAAGGGTTTATCAAGATCGGTATGGAAGAACTTGACTGGCCTGCACAGAGCCCTGACCTCAACACCATCGAACACCTTTGGGATGAATTGGAATGCCGAATGCGAACCAGGCCTAATCGCCCGACATCAGACCTCACTAATGCTATTGTGGCTGAATGGAAGCAAGACCCTGCAGCAATTTTCCAACATCTAGTGGACAACCTTCCCAGTAGAGTGGAGGCTGTTATAGCAGCAAAGGGGGGACCAACACCATATTAATATAAGGGCACAAGTCGAGACCCATATGCAGACACAGGAGGCAGATGGTTGAGCTCCAATATCTATTATAACCCAAGGGATAGGCAAAAGGCAGATCGGGTACAGGTGAGAGTTCATAAACCAGGTCAGAGTCCAAACAGTACAGGGCGTTAGACAGTCTTGAGGTCAAGACAGGCAGGGATTCAGTAACCAGGTCCGACTCCAAACAGTACAAGGTGTTAGGCAGGCTCGAGGTCAGGGCAGGAAGAATGGTCAGGCAGGCGGGTTTGGTGTCAGGACAGGCAAGGGTCAAAACCAGGAGGACTTGGAAAAACAGAGACTGGGGAAAAATAGGAGCGAGGAGATAAACGCTGGTTGACTTGGCAAACAAGATGAACTGGCACAGAGAAACAGACAACAGGTATAAATACACCGGGGATAATGAGTGACACCTGGAGGGGGTGGAGACAAGCACAAGGACAGGTGAAACAGATCAGGGCGTGACATTTAACGATTTTGGAATGCGATGTTTGACGAGCAGTTGTCCACATACTTCTGGTTTCAAGCAGACCACTGTGCCCAAGAACGCCAAGGTAAATGACTACCGCCTCGTAGCGCTCACATCTGTAGCCATGAAATGCTTTGAAAGGCTGATCATGGCTCACATGAACACCATCATCTCAGAAACCCTGGACATACTCTAATTCAAATACCACCCCAACAGATCAATAGATGACTGCCCTTTCCAACCTGGACAAAAGGAACACCTATGTGAGAATGATGTTCATTGACTACAGCTCAGCGTTAAACAACATAGTGCCCTCCAAGCTCATCACTACGCTTAAGGTCCCTGGGATTGAACACCTCCCTCTGCAACTGGATCCTGGACTTCCGGAGAGGAGCCGCCCCCAGGTTGTAAGGGTAGGCAATAACACATCCGCCACACTGACCCTCAACACGGGGGCCCCTCAGGGGTGCGTGCTTAGTCCCCTCATGTACTCCCTATTCACCCAAGACTGTGTGGCCACGCATAACTCCAACACCATCATTAAGTTTGGTGACGACACATGATGGTAGGCCTGATCACCGATCATGATGAGACAGCCTATAGGGAGGAGGTCAGAGACCTGGCAGTGTGGTCCCAGGACAACAACCTCCACCTCAATGTGAGCAAGACAAACAAGCTCATTGTGAACTACAGGAAAATATTTGGCATGGGCTCTCAGATCCTCAAAAAGTTTAACAGCTGCACCATTCAGAGCATCTTGACTGACTGCATCACCGCTTGGTGCGGAAACTGCATGGCACCCAACAGCAAGGCGCTACAGAGGATGGTGAGTATGGCCCTGTACATCACAGAGGAAGGTCCAAAAATGTGTCAAAGTCTCCAGCCACCCAAGCCATAGACTGTTCTCTCTGCTACCGCACGGCAAGCGTTAACACACACTTTCACACTCACCACATACACTGCTGCTTCTGTGTATTATCTATCCTGTTGCCTAGTCACTTTACCGCTACCTACAGTATACTGCTGCTACTGTGTATTATCTATCCTGTTGCCTAGTCACTTTACCCCTACCTACAGTATACTGCTGTTAGTGTATTATCAGTCCTGTTGCCTAGTCACTTTACCCCTACCTACAGTATACTGCTGCTTCTGTGTATTATCTATCCTGTTGCCTAGTCACTTTACCGCTACCAACAGTATACTGCTGCTACTGTGTAATATCTCTCCTGTTGCCTAGTCACTTTACCCCTTCCTATGTGTACATAACTACCTCAATTATCTCGTATCCCTGCACATCCACTTGGTACAGTTGCTCCCTGTATAGAGCCATGCAATTTTTTACTCGTTTTATCGTTATTTGTTATTAACTTTGTACTCCATTTGTCACTTTTTATTTTCATTTGACTTTTTATCTTTAAATCTACATTGTTGAAAAAGGACCCGGAAATAAGCATTTCACTGTTAGCCTACACCTGTTGTTTACCAAGCATGTGACAAATAAAATGCGATTTGATTTGAGTATGAACATACGTTCACAATCTGTTGTAGAAGATGACCATTGTCCGTCCTCTTTGCATGTTATTGTATTTTCAGTCTGACGTGAGAAAAAGTTCCAGAATCCTGAGGTACAGGTCACCGTTACCCTTTCATCAGGCAAGAACAGATTTCTGTCAGCAGGTGTGTAACTGGTTCCTCTTGTTGGTAGCAATGTGCCTTAGGCTGGCTGCAAGGAGGCATGAGGACTGCACATGTGGCCAGGGCAATAAATTGCAATGTCCGTACTGTGAGACGCCTAAGACAGCGCTACAGGAAGACAGGACGGACAGCTGATCGTCTTCGCAGTGGCAGCGTCTTCGCAGCGTCTTCGCTGTTTTGTTGCGGTTCAGTTTCACCAGGGGTGGTGGTCGGATTTGCGTTTCTCGTCAAAGGAATGAGCGTTACACCGAGGCCTGTACTCTGGAGCGGGATCGATTTGGAGGTTGAGGGTCCGTCATGGTCTGGGGCGGTGTGTCACAGCATCATCGGACTGAGCTTGTTGTCATTGCAGGCAATCTCAACGCTGTGCGTTACAGGGAAGACATCCTCCTCCCTCATGTAGTACCCTTCCTGCAGGCTCATCCTGACACGACCCTCCAGCATGACAATGCCACCAGCCATACTGCTCATTCTGAGCGTGATTTCCTGCAAGACAGGAATGTCAGTGTTTTGCCATGGCCAGTGAAGAGTCCGGATCTCAATCTCATTGAGCACGTCTGGGACCTGTTGGATCGGAGGGTGAGGTCTAGGGCCAATCCCCCCAGAAATGTCCGGGAACTTGCAGGTGCCTTGGTGGAAGAGTGGGGTAACATCTCACAGAAAGAACTGGCAAATCTGGTGCAGTCCATGAGGAGGAGATGCACTGCAGTCCTTACTGCAGCTGGTGGCCACACCAGATACTGACTTTTGGTTTTGAACCCCCCTTTTGTTCAGGGACACATTATTCCATTTCTGTTAGTCACATGTCTGTGGAACTTGTTCAGTTTATGTCTCAGTTGTTGAATCTTGTTATGTTCATACAAATATTGACACATGTTATGTTTGCTGAAAATTAACACAGTTGACAGTGAGAGGACATTTCTTTTTTTGCTGAGTTTATGTATAACAAAAAAAAACATGGGTTATGATGGGGTACAACAGCTGAGCTAAGTTCATGAAGCATTTACAAGTAATATTTTTGAACAATCAATGGTTATACATCATTAATTTAAAAGTCCAAATATAGATGTAGAAATTGCAGATGGCCCATTTGAAATGGCAAGTTATAGTTTAAATAAATAAAATCCCCACAACACAGGTGAGCTCTGGTTTATGTGCTGTCCTGTCTCCTGCTGTTTGGCAGGGGTACAGGCCATTCCCTGACCAAGGGGGCAAGGAGTGCCTCTCAGTCCCCATCATCCGTTCAGATACTGTGCCCCTTTTCATGTTCCTGAACAGACAAGCATCAACCCCCTTGGCCATTGACAATGAGCTCTGTTTACCAGGCTGTGTGAGCCTTTGCCCATGGTCTTTGCCACAATCAACTGTATGTATCCTCAGACCAATCTTGAAAATGCAGATGACAATGCATTCTTGTGATGTTGATCAGCTTGTTAGACAGTATTTAAAGTTACTATGAAGAGGACATGTTTTCTTACCAATGCATTTTGGAAATGGATAGTTTATCTCTCCATCATTACACTCCACTTCAATTTCTGCTGTATTGCTTTCAGGTGCATGTTTATGGTAATATCCATGTTTGCACCGAAGAGTCTTTTTTTCACCGTGTTCCATGTACATTATTTGGGGTAAATCCTGTAGATGGTACTCTGCATCAAAAGTGTGAATCTCACAAGGCCCTGGTGGAAATGAAATAGTGACATTAAAGAAGCAATACTTGAGCCATGCGTTTCATATACATGACATGTTCATACTGGATGAAAGTCATGTTCTTACGTAGGCACTTTGGTGGGGTCTGCCATTCTCCATTCAGACATCTGATGCTGCCTGTGAAACTCAGTGTATAATCCAAGTTACATTGGTAGGAAACCTCTGTAATAACGCCTTCACCATCTCTCTCTTTGACAGTGTGATCTCCATTATTAATAGGAGGGGCTGGGGGACAGGCCACTAGATCAAACAGGAAATATATATCAATCATACATTTCAATTGATCTGCAACATTTTATGTTCTAAATTAGGAATTTGAGAAAACCAAGGAAACACTGTGGTTAACATGGTCTTGGCCTTCTATTCCAGAATACGTGCAGATCCCCTTTAAATAAAAGTTAGGCAAAGTTGATATTTATCCCTCTCAGCAAAAAGCTTTTTCAAAGGTCAACTGCCCTTTAGAACCAGCTTCTCTTTTAAAAGGCCTATATATCATCAATATGAGTAAGAAACATTAATTCTAGTGTCAAAATTGACTACAAAGTGTTTATACTATCATTTTGGTAATGAAGTCAGTCTCGTCCAAAACGTGTTTGGTACGTGACTGCATCAGGATTCTCTTGAGGGCTTGTTTTCCATTACAATTAATGGCGCGTTCAAAACAAATGGGAACTTGGACCTCGTATATCTCAGACTTTCCGACTTCAGTGCGATCAAAACAACTGGGAACTCACCCACAGCACTTGAACTGCTTTGCCAGACAAGATGTGTGGTTAGTATTTGCCCTTGCTCGGGAAATAGCTACTCTAATAATCGGGCGGCAGATAGCCTAGTGGTTAGCGCGTTGGGACAGTAACCGAAAGGGTGCTGGATCAAATCACAGAACTGACAAGTAAACAATCTGTCATCCTGCCCCTGAACAAGGCAGTAAACCACTGTTCCCCGGTAGGCCGTCATTTTAAATAAGAATTTGTTCTTAACTGACTTGCCTGGTTAAATTTAAAAATGTGAAGATTTTTTTTTTTGGTAACTACCTTGTACCAAGGTAACGGTACCCAGTGGTACGGGTTCAAATGAATCAATTATTTATAGGTTATAATTGTCTAATTACCATATGTTCATGTAAATACCTGGTACTTTCTGTACTTTAAAATACAGTCCTACAGACTTACCTTGGCACTCGATTGTCTTACTCCACTCTCCGTTCTTGCAAGTTGCTTTTCCTCTTGAGCCTGTGTTTGGGCCGCTAAGGCATCCATAATCTATTTTGTCCCCATTTTCATATCTCTCTCGGTCAGGAATCAGCAGCATTCTGGTGTCTGCACCCTCAGGTTTACTACAGTAATCTGCAAGTGAAGCACAGACATGGAGGAATACCCTCCTCCATACATTCTTTTGGCTCCTCCATTTCCACCACATCTTTTAAAAACAGTGTAACGTGTTACTCTGTGTGGAAATATCATTCCAATTGCAAGGTTCGACATTAAATCTTGTACGGGACAAGTGAAAATCAAAATAGCCGGGCAAGCAAAATATAGACTTAAGTTGTTCGAATGGGCAAGTAAAAAAATTAAAATAATAACATCAAACAATTACTCAGATCAGAATTGAATCAAAGTCTCCTCCGGATGTGATGTGTTGCGCACTGTTCTCACAATTTGGGGAGGCAGGTAGCCTAGTGGTTAGAGGGGGGAGGCAGGTAGCCTAGTGGTTAGAGGGGGGAGGCAGGTAGCCTAGTGGTTAGAGGGGGGAGGCAGGTAGCCTAGTGGTTAGAGATGGGAGGCAGGTAGCCTAGTGGTTAGAGGGGGGAGGCAGCGTAGCCTAGTGGTTAGAGGGGGGAGGCAGGTAGCCTAGTGGTTAGAAGGGGGAGGCAGGTAGCCTAGTGGTTAGAGGGGGAGGCAGGTAGCCTAGTGGTTAGAGCGTTGGACTAGTAACCAAAAGGTTGCAAGATTGAATCCCCGAGCTGACAAGGTACATATCTGTCATTCTGCCCCTGAACAAGGCAGTTAACCCACTGTTCCTAGGCTGTCATTGAAAATAAGAATTTGTTAAGTGACTTGTGTGTTAAGTGACCTAAGTGCCAAGTGACTTGCCTTTTTAAAAAAAGGTCAAATAAATAAAATAAAATAAAATCTCTGCAGAGCACATCGAATATAATGATTGTATTGCATTGAGAGCCACGAGTGTTTTTTCAATCACATTTTTGTACACTGCATTCGGAAAGTATTCAGACCCCTTGACTTTTTCCATATTTTGTTAAGTTACAGCCTTATTCTAAAATGTATTCAATTATTTTTTCCCCTCATCAATCTACACACAATACCCCGTAATTACAAAGCAAAAACAGGTTTTTAGAAATGTTTGAAAATGTATTTAAAACCCCCCCATAAGTATCACATTTACATAATCGTTCAGACCCTTTACTCAGTACTTTGTTGAAGCACCTCTGGCAGCGATTAAAGCATCGAGTCTTCTTTTGTATGACGCTACAAGCTTGGCACACCTGTATTTGGGGAGTTTCTCCCATTCTTCTTGTCGCTGCACTTTTTTCAGGTCTCTCCGCCTTTACCTCGATCCTGACTAGTTTCCCAGTCCCTGCCGCTGAAAAACCTCCCCACAGCTTGATGCTGCCATCCTATGCTTCACCGTAGGGATAGTGCCAGGTTTCCTCCAGATGTGACGCTTGGTATTCAGTCCAAAGAGTTCAATCTGGATTTCATCAGACCAGAGAATCTTGTTTCTCAATGTCTGAAAGTCCTTTAGGTGCCTTTTGGCAATCTCCAAGTGGGCTGTCATGTGCCTTTTTACTGAGGAGTGGCTTCCGTCTGGCCACTCTACCATAAAGGCCTGATTGGTGGAGTGCTGCAGAGATCGTTGTCCTTCTGGAAGGTTCTCCAATCTCCACAGATGAACTTTGGAGCTCTGTCAGAGTGACCATCGAGGACTTGGTCACCTCCCTGACCAAGGCCCTTCTCCCCCAATTGCTCAGTTTGGCTGGGCGGCCAGCTCTAAGAAGAGTCTTGGTTTTTCCAAACTTCTCCCACTTAATAATGTGGAGGCTACTGTATTCTTGGAGAGCTTCAATGTTCGAGACATTTTTTGATACCCTTCCCCAGATCTGTGCCTCGACACAATCCTGTCTCGTGGCTCTACGGACAATTCCTGCGACCTCATGTCTTGGTTTTTGCTCTGACATGCACTGTCAACAGTGGGGCCTTATTTAGAAAGGTGTGTGCCTTTCCAATTCATGTACAATACATTTAATTTACCACAGGTGGACTCCAATCAAGTTCTAGAAACATCTCAAGGATGATCAATGGAAAAAGGATTTTGAGTCTCATAGCAAAGTGTCAGAATACTTATGTAAGTAAGGTATTTATGTTTTTTATGTTAAATAAATGTGCACAAATTTCTAAACCTCTTATGGCTTTGTCATTGTGCGGTATTGCGTGTAGATTGATTTAATCCATTTTAGAATAAGGCTGTAACTGTAACGACGTTCCTCCTCCTCTTCATCCGAAGAGGAGGAGCAGGGATTGAACCAAAATGCAGCTTTTTGATAAGACATGATTTATTAAAGTAAAGACGAAAACACGAACTTCACTTTAAACTAAACAAAACAACAAACGGAGTAGACGAACCTGAACATAAGAACTTACATAACCAGAAGGACTCACGAACAGGAAAATGACTACACAAAACGACGAACGAACGAAACAGTCCCGTATGGTGCAAACAGACACTGACACAGGAGACAACCACCCACAAACAAACAATGTGACACCACCTACCTTAATATGATTCTCAATCAGAGGAGATGAAAACCACCTGCCTCTAATTGAGAACCATATCAGGTACCCATTAAACCAACATAGAAACACAACACATAGACTGCCCACCCAAACTCACGTCCTGACCAACTAACACATACAAAACGAACAGAAAACAGGTCAGGAACGTGACAGTAACGTAACAAAATGTGGAAAAATTCAACGGGTATGAATACTTTCCGAATGCACTGTAGTGTACTTAGTGAGTTAGTTGCTCAGTTTTAGCAATTATTTTGTCTGCAAACAGGTTTCGTACGGACATGAAATGTCAAGGGGCCGTTGCTCCAGGAGAGAGAGCAACATTCAAAATGTAATTGAGGGAAAAACAGTTTTTCAAACAATTATTTTTAAAGAGAGTGGAGTTCCAGGTTTCTGTGAGTTTAACACATATTCTCAACATTAAATAATAAGGAAATGCTAACACTTTACAAACAGAGAATGTAATTGAGATGATGCAGTAGTGGAACGGAGCGGAGCACTGTAACGTCCTGACCAGAGTTCTTATGTGTTTTGCTTGTTTAGTGTTGGTCAGGGCGTGAGCTGGGTGGGAATTCTATGTTGTGTGTCTAGTTCGTCTGTTTCTGTGTCCAGCCTAATATGGTTCTCAATCAGAGACAGCTGTGAATCGTTGTCCCTGATTGAGAATCATATATAGGTGGCTGGTTTTGTGTTGGGGATTGTGGGTGGTTGTTTCCTGTCTCTGTGTTTGTGTTGTGCACCAGATAGGACTGTCTCGGCTTTCACGTTTGTTATTTTGTAGTTTGTATAGTGTTCACGTTATTGTCATTCTTTA